>NW_005434415.1:44681-52629 GCF_000315625.1 Guillardia theta CCMP2712
GCTGCTCTCATTTGTTCCGTCTATCCTGCCCAAAACCTGAAAAACACGCGACAAGAATAAGTCAATCAAGGAGAAGAGAGGGGAGGAGAGAGGGGGGAGAGGGGAGACAGCGGTTGGGGGGGGGGGGGGGGAGCAGAGGGGAGCAGAGCAGAGCAGAGCAGAGCAGAGCAGAGCAGAGCAGAGCAGAGCAGAGCAGAGCAGAGCAGAGCAGAGCAGAGCAGAGCAGAGCAGAGCAGAGCAGAGCAGAAGAGAAACAAGATCACTTAGAATCCATAAAATTCATCAAAAATGATGTCAACCATGAGAACGTCTGTGACAAAGAAACTCACTTTCTGTAAAGACAGCGAGCGCACGTCTTCTCCATTCACATGGGTAAGGACGTCTCCTTTGTTCACCTTCCCTGCGAATTTTCATCATCACCATCATCGCAACTAATCAAATCATTCATCTCGTGTATCATTCATCATTTCTATGATTCATCTCGTCACTATTCACTTCCCTCGCTCCCAGCTACTGTCTTTCCATATCCTGCTCTCCTCTTTCCTTTCCTCTTCACCCTGTTGAGTCTGCACACGTATGCTACATCTGTGATCCTCCTCTTTTGCCTCCTCCTCCTCCTCCTCCACCACCTCCTCCTCCCTCCCTCCCTCCCCCTCCCTCCCCTCCTCCCTCCTCCTACATCAACTTGTCAAGGATTGTCCATAGACACATCTTACCGCTCCATCTTGCACTTCCAAACGGCGACATGTCATGAACTACAAACCTGAGGAAGCGGTTGATACAATGGAACGAAACATAGCGAATAACATCAGCAGGAGAACAGATGAACCAGCAAGTTCAAGGATCACAACAGAGATCAGTGGAAAGCTCACTACTCACAAGTACAGCAGAAGAGAGACGGAAGGAGAACAGCGGACGAGTATCGGAAGCAGGAGAAGGAAGCGTGAGACAGAGAGAGGAAGGGAGCTGGATGAGATGAACGTTATTCACCTTCCTCTTGCGTCTCTTGTTATTTTCAGCCCGAGGCCAACACTGTCCTCTATCATCATATCTCGCTCTGCGCAACAACATGTGAATTGATACAAGCGAATACAATGGGAACAACATCTGGAACAGGAAAATGAAATGAAATGAAATGAAATGAAATGAAATGAAATGACGATGACGATGACGATGACGATGACGATGACGATGACGATGACGATGATGATGACGATGACGATGACGATCACGATTATCATGATAATGATGACGACGACAGTTACAAGCATGAGTGGATTGAACATGTACAGGAACAGAAACAGAAATAGAAACAAAAGTAGGATCAGCAGCAGGATCAGCAACGAGCACTCGGACCTTGCTCGATGGAAGTGATTGGATCTTCAGGATTCACATCCTCATTCTCATCAGCTCCGTAAGCGTCCTGCGCCAAGCTCATCTCCCCTCCTCGTTTCTCCCCTCCTCTCCCTCTTCTCCCCATACATTTCTCCCCTCCCCTTCCTCCTCTCTGGTCCCCCCGCCCTCTCCTCACTCCTCTTCCAACCCTCCTCTCCCTCCTTCCCCTTCTCCCCCTCCGCTTCCTACCCTTCCTTCCTTCCTCGCCCCTTCCCTGATCTCCTTCTGTTCCTCCTGCACCTGATATGTTCCTATCTGCACGACGAGCTTGTCTACTGCCCCCGATGATCGCTTTTGAATCTTTGAAAACGTCAGGCAAGTGAAGGAGAAGGGAAAGAGGAAATGAGGTCGAGAGAACAAGAGCAGCAAAGAGAGGAGGACAAGGACGAGGACGAGGAGAGGGAGCAGCAGCAGTACCACCACCACCACCACCACCACCACCACCACCACCAGCAGCACCAGCAGGAGGAGGAGGAGGAGGAGGGATCTCTTACCAACACGGTGCAGCTCTGCTTCTCAGCAACAAAGTTCCAGATGCTCGAAGACAGCTGTGACATGCTCAGTTTCAGCCGCAACCTCCGTCCTCCCACACCATGCGCTCCATGGGCGTGTTGTTGATCATCAGCAGATAATCTCCGCGGTCCGCTCCTCTTGCCCGGCTCAGCGGGCCTCGTCTTCGTCCTCCATCAACATAGATCACAACCAAGCATGCAACGCTTACGGGTGTAGGCCCTCGATCCGCATCCCCATCTGCAAGCACTAGTCACAGACCGGTAGACGTGGGTAAGGCAGAGGACGAGGAAGAGGAAGAGGAGGGAAGAGAGGAAGGAGAGATGGGGCGTACGGTGGTGGGGGTGAAGGTGGCTCCGAGGACTTTTCCAGCTTCATACAGGCTGCATGCAAGACTTAAATAATCATGTGGAGGAACGTAATCAATGACTTCTCCCCACCTATACGTCAGCTCCTCCTCGTCGACAACCATCTGTTGTGAAAGGTCACAAGCTCGCCCGTCCCTCGACGTTTACATAGCATCCCTTCACACCCAGCAAGGCATGGTGGGTGCACGCGTTGGGCATCAAAGCGCCTTGCTGCCTAATCGGAGAGTCGCAGAGCAGTCTCTCAGCTATTACGTAATACCTCCTCTCTCCTCCTCCCTGAAATTCTCCTGTGTCAACCTGTCTTTCATCATATCTTCCTACCCCGATCCTATTACAATCACATCAATCTTTCTCCTGACCTACATCTCTTCTCCTATACTCTTTCACTCCCTCCCTCCCTCCCTCCCTCCCTCCCTTGCCCTGCTCGTCTCCTCGCTCAACTCCAGCCATGCCTGTACTAGAGTTTTTACTTTGCCGATTTCCGGGACCGCTGAATTTTCTAGCTGGGTGGCTGGACTCCCGATGTAAACGAAGGGGGTAAGAAGTGCGGGGATGAGGGGTCACCTTTTGGGCAGGTCCGTGCTCCTGGCATGCACATGGGGAGGTCACGTTACTCTGACTGGCATCCGAGGTTTTACTCCTTGACTCTTTACCACACAGGCGGTAGAAATTTTGCGAAATGCTGTACTTTCATATGGCTGTTGGCCGATTTTCCCTGCGAAACGTTGAGATTTTGCCGCCTCCCCACAGCCCCCGACCTCACGGACCAACTTGAATTGCTCTCCCCATCCCTCTTTAAACTTCCTGACTAGGCTCGAGCGCACAACCTCGCTCCCGCCGCACACGCTTACCACTCATCCCCCGTCCTTCTACTCCTCCCTCCCTCCTCCTCGTTGCCTTCCTCCTATACCTCCTCCTCCTTCCTCCATGTCCGACCCCCGTCCTGTCGCTCGCATCACTCCCCGCCGTAACCGCCTCCAGATGACCTCCTCCCACTCCAAGAAAGCCTCCATCGCACTCTCCTACGACAGCATCGCCGCGCTCTTCCCCCTCCGTCAGGTCGACGCCGCCAAGACCCTGGTGAGTCCCATGCGCGACCCTCCGCGAGGATGAGGACAAGGCTGACTGGACGTGCTGCAGGGGGTCTCGCTCACGGCACTCAAGAAGGCCTGTAAGCAGGTCGGGATCGCGGGCTGGCCCTACTCGAGGCAGCACCAGGGCCGCAGCAGCGCCAACCAGCCGTCAAGCGAGCAGCCGAGCGAGGAGGACGGGGAGGGCGGGGAGGGCGGGGAGGGCGGGGAGGACAGGAGGGAGGGTCAGATGTACATGGCGAGGGGGCTTTTTGAGGAGGCGCTCGAGCATGTAGAGGGGAGAACAGCTGTGCGTAGGAGAGGGGGGTAGAGGGGGTCGTCATGGCGTGTGAGGCCCAAGACAAATGGACTGAGAAAGAAGAAGGAACAGAAGCAGAGGCAGAATGGATGAAATTCTGCAACTAGATCGTCGCTCGTTGATGTGTCATGTAACTGATTGAAAATGAAATGAATGAATTATATGACTAAAAATGGTTGTCTACATGCACTCGAGTCATTCACCGGTAAGTTTTGGGGCATCAATTATCCGATTAGTCGACAATCATCTGCGCTGAACGTCGCTCCGAAGTTCCTTGCTGCAAATAAGCTCTTCTTGAGCCAAAAACAATGAAACCGGGTTACGGTCGGGCTTGCCCGGACTTGGGTCAGCGGAGACCAAATCAACGGTTCAAGCTCAGTGCAGTGGCCGGCAGTGGAGACAGAGGGCGGCTCCTGCCGAACTTGTCACAGTGACGGTGACCATAGCGCATGTGTTTGAACTTCGGAATCAGCCCACTGTTATTGTCGGATCCAGGAGGTTATGCTGTAACTGAGTGCGGTATGGGAGTTCTAATGCTACAGCGAATACATCAGCAATCACTGACTGTACCACTGTGACTGAGGACTGGAGTGGGTCGACGGTCTTTTAGTAATGGAACCGCCCTAAAACTTGAAACGGTTTTTTATACCGTGCTGACGCACCGTGTCATATGACGCCGCATATCAAAATGGTATGGGATGTTCAATATGTTACAGTCATGTACCGGGTGCTGCACACCGTCGGACACGTAAGGCTACACTACTGACCGGGTATCCGAGTCATGGCTTCAATACCGTCAAACTTTGGTCCCGCGGCTAAACTTGAAAGACCGTCACAGGCTTGCCACCGTCCGCACGGAACCACAGGCTTGCCAGTGACACACGGTGCGGCTGCCAACTGAATGGAAGTTCAACTCAGTGCGACACCGTCACGGCCTTCCCGTCAGACCGTCGCCGCGCCGCGATGATTGTCAGCATGTCATAGTCAAGCCCAGGCCGCGGTATCACCCGGTGACCGTCCGATCGGTGCTGCCGGCCCCGGTCGGGCCCCGGCGGCGGCCCGGGCCTGCCACCGTGCCATCCGATCTGCGGACTCCGTTCCGGAACTTGTGACTTGGCCTGCAGTGCCGCTGTGCGGCGACGGGCAGTGCTAACCGGGCCACGACTGACAGTTCCGGCGAGTCCCGAAGTGCAACGCCGCGGCCGCGGCGGGTTCGCACTAACTGTTCGGTCTTCAGGCTTCGGTACGCCGGATCAGTGACGCCCGGGCCGCTCAGGCACTCGCCCGGCCGGGGCCCGCAGTGCGTCACTAGTCCAGTCCGAGCCTCCCTCAGTCCCGGCTCGGAGTCACTTTTATTGAGTAAAAGTTGTCTGCCTGTCATTTAAAAAGGGCGGGGGTACCGTGACTAGGGTTAACACCTCCTTGTGGTAAATTTCATCCCCCACGGCATTTCTACCCGACTTTTACGCCTCCCCCCCCAACACACGCTATACCTTGCTGCTCCTTGCTGAAGATACCCTCTCAATCCATCTCGATCTTCCGCTCCCTGTTGCATCCATCTCCTGCCACACCGTCTACTGCCCTACTGCCCTCAGCCTTCTTCGGTGCTCCTCTTCGGACACAGCCTCCTTCCCTCCTCCTCTGTGCCTTCCTCCTATACCTCCTCCTCCTTCCTCCATGTCCGACCCCCGTCCTGTCGCTCGCATCACTCCCCGCCGTAACCGCCTCCAGATGACCTCCTCCCACTCCAAGAAAGCCTCCATCGCACTCTCCTACGACAGCATCGCCGCGCTCTTCCCCCTCCGTCAGGTCGACGCCGCCAAGACCCTGGTGAGTCCCATGCGCGACCCTCTGCGAAGATGAGGACAAGGCTGACGGGGACGTGCTGCAGGGGGTCTCGCTCACGGCGCTCAAGAAGGCCTGTAAGCAGGTCGGGATCGCGGGCTGGCCCTACTCGAGGCAGCACCAGGGCCGCAGCAGCGCCAACCAGCCGTCAAGCGAGCAGCCGAGCGAGGAGGACGAGGAGGGCGGGGAGGACAGGAGGGAGGGTCAGATGTACATGGCGAGGGGGCTTTTTGAGGAGGCGCTCGAGCATGTAGAGGGGAGAACAGCTGTGCGTAGGAGAGGGGGGTAGAGGGGGTGGTGCGAATGGTACGGTAGGTGAGGGGGAGGAGGATGAAGTTCGGGAGTAGCGAGATCCTACTGGAATGATTGACGTTAACGTTGATACCTTGAGGTGGTTCGAGTGTATGACGAGTAAACTTATGCTATAGTGCTCCTGACAGTCTTGATGAAACCTTGAACTTAACCGCACTGTTCAATGCTAGTCCTTCAATCTGACTCATTGAAGGACTGATCATCATCAAGGCATGCCATTAGTACCGTACGGCCAACAAGGATCAGGCTGCGAGCTCGGACCGTTTACAAGCCGCCGGGCGCTGCCGGGGCACGGCCCCATCACGGCCCGCCGGACTCCGGGACTCAGCCCGGACTGGCGGCGCGGCGGACTGCCGCTGCTTACTAAGTTAACGGGCACCCGCGTCACCCGTACTACCGTACACTTGCCAGTGCCGCCGCAGTCACGGCGCCGGGCCGGGGCGGAGGCACCACCGGTCCGAACTTCCGAGAAGTTCCCAAAACGCAATGACGGTCTGGAACTTCGGAAGCCGGGCGGCCCGGCCCTCAGCCTGCCGCTGACTCGCCCGGAGGCCGCTCAGCTGAGGTCGGCCCGGCGCCCGGCCGGTCCCGGAACTGCCGCGCCTAGCCTACGGTAGTCAGTGCCAGTGCCATCGGCAGTTCGAAAGTTCCCGGGCCGGCCGCCGGGCCGGGCGACGGGGATCCAGGGAGACTTGAATCGATTAGAATCAAATTTGGCACGTGCGGGAGACGGCAATGGCGCGCAAGCACAAAAAGAGGAGGACGCACGTGGAGGAGGACACGCAGGTGAAGAGGAGGAGAAGAGGACAGGGAGGAGGAGATGAGGAGCTTTGTTGCGATGAGAGAGAAGTTGTTGTTGCTTCGGTCCCTTTCCCCATCTTTCCTCTCCTCGACTGGTTTTTTCTTTTCTCTGGCATCTGCACCTCTGCCACTGTCACTCAATGCAGCACGTAATTTCATGCCGTCATCACATCGTCCTTGTTTATTCTTTCCCATGCTCACTGCTCTCTGGCTACTTGACTGTATGGCATCTGACGGCTGCTGCAGGAGAAGACTGGAGGAGAAAAAGTCCCAAAGTCGTTTGTGATCAGGAGGTGTGTAGACTGAGAAATTCTCTTTGAGAAATTCTCTTTGAGAAATTCTCTTTGAGAAATTCTCTTTTCCCTCCCGCAACGCATGAAATTACCGAGGTCTCGTACTCTTTGCGATACCTTGTTACGACACATGCAACATGGATACCCCAGTGTCCTCCTTCTACCTTTCTGACGTCGCTGCCCCTTGCTGCGACGTCGTTTCGGAGGGAGGGTACATGACATTTCCTCGCATGCTGATCCTATCACGGCAGGGGAAAGGTCCCTGCCCTTGTCCGGGAGCTGATCAAAGACACGAGGAGGTAGGCTGGTCATTCGAGAGCCGCTGGGGCCGATGACAAGTGCCAGGATGATGTCGCCGTACTGCGCGTTGAAGTTGAAGGAGCGCAAGTCGAACAATCTCAAGGTGAGGGTCAGGGAAGGAGGAGGAGGAGGAAGAGGAGGGGGAAGGAGGGGGGGGGCGGGGGGGAATGCAGTAGGAAAATTTTGTAGTGACGGAGGCTGATGGGGATGGGGCCAGGACTACGTCGCTCTTTCCGGCACCCTTGGGGTCTCGCACATGCTCTGCTTCTCCACCACAGAGCTGGTGAGGAGAAGGAGGAGGGGGGAAGCAGGAGGAGGAGGAGGAGGAGGAGAAGGAGGAGGAGGAGGAAACGCAGCATGAACCTGGAGCAGGGGACTTACCTCCGGCTCGCCAAGATGCCTAGGGGTCCTACCCTCTACTTCAAGGTAGGATCAGCTGGGGTGTGTGCTGGGGCCGTGCTGAGGGAGTGAGAAGGTGGAGGAGTACTCGCTGTCCAAGGACATCGCAGCGTCTCAGCGTCGGCCGCACTCACCGGGGACTGAGTACCTTGTCTCCCCGCTCATCGTCCTCAACAACATGCAGGTAGCTGGGGATGAGCTGGGGAAGGGGAGGGGGAGGAGGAGGAGGAGAGCTGGGGAGAAGCTGGATTGGATGGTTGCTGACATGTCTGTCAGTCGGATGAGAGGCACGTGAAGTTGACGGACGTGATGATGCAAAATCTATTTCCTGCCATC
>NW_005434414.1:0-25758 GCF_000315625.1 Guillardia theta CCMP2712
GTAGTCCCATTTCTTCAAGCGATCGAATCCTGATGTAGGATTTTCTTCTCCTGCAATGATGAATTCCATTGGGCTATCGTAGATTGCTTTCTCCCATCCCGAGGCGACTGCTTGTTTTCCTTGCTTTGCCATTTCCTTTGCCTCTTGAATGTGTCTCTGAGATTCTTTTGCTAGTTGGAGTCGGATCCTGATTCCCCTCCCTTCGAGTTTCTTCATGCAAGTGAGTAACCGATCATGTAAGTCCTCCAGCAGTTCGTCTTCGTATCGCATGGTATCCATTCGCAACGTATTTGTCATAAAGCGGTGGAAACGTGTGGACTGGTACATTATTGTGACTTGATTTCCCCTTTTGATCTGTATTCCTTCCTCAAGGACATGTTGCAGAAGTAAGCCAATTGCGATTGTGTTCGCTCGAATGATGCTGCACTTCCCATTGATTTTCATCCCTCCTCCTGACGTCATCTCTTGTTGTTGGAGAACATATCCTATTCGCATGGATCTGTTTTTTCTGCCCTGCATGATGTCTCCTTCAATAGCTGCTGTGAAATGCCTTCCGCCTTGATGATTGCTGCGCGGCTGGATCTGATCCCTTCGTCTGTTACACAGCTCCTCATACGTTGGGAGGATGTTGTCCTGAAGTTGGTCTCGTAAGTATGTTGGGAGTTTGTGCCCAACTAGTATCCCAACTCTTCTACAGTTTTTGTCAAGCACCTATTCCCTGTCCTCCAGAAGTTTGCTGCATAAGCTATTTGAGCGCCTTTCGGGATCCGGCTGATAATTTCAAAACCTTCTGGTATCTCATCAATGTTATTCTTCCATCCTATCAGAATGACATGTATTGTATCCAGGATTTGTTCACGAAATCTCTTTTGTTTGTCCATCCAAACCACCACTCGTTGCAGTTCCCTTGCTCTCTTCTTGTCCAGAGCCTGGGGATGTGTGTGTAGGGTAGGCCAGTTACGAAATGTACTGATGTCGCATTCTGTAATCTCCGCTAAATGTTGTAAAAACTCGTATGCCAATGGTTGTGTTTTTTCTTGGCGAACCTCTGATACTACCTCCTCGAGTTGTTGCCACCATGCTGTAGCTTCTGTTTCGCCGTCGTCCAATGCATTAACTATTTCCAGCAGCAGATGGATGCTTTGATTGCAGTCTCTTCGGTTATTACCGTCCTCTTCCCTTGTTGCAGATGCGAAGGGAGCCGAGTCCAGCGACGCTTCCAACCATTCTATTGGTGGATCCACGGTCTTGCTTTCTTCAATTTGAGATCGCTCAAAGATGGCTATGTTCCCTTGAACTTTGAAAGGTATGTTGCTTGTAGTGTAACAGAATCTTTCTTGCTGATTCCCTCCTTCATCATAACAGGTGGGGTCATGTTGGAGCCACCGCCTCAAAATTACCCGGGTGCAAGCCTTCGTATTCGTTTCCTCTCTCCCTTGGTCCGGTCTGGCTAGTTTCTTGTGTGGCTGAAGTTCATGTGGGCTAGCCTCCCTTTTTCCTTTCCTTCTCTTGTTTGGGGGCTTCCCCTCCTCCCTGGCTGGCCTTCTTCTCTTCCCTGTTCCTGCCTGCTCAAGTCCGAGTTTTGCCCAGATGACATTCGCTTGTAGATATTGTGCGAGGATTTCTTCTGCTTGTTCCCTTTGCTTTGGGAATGGCCAGAGTCGCACGGGCAGGTGCAGGGAGATGCCCTCGGTATCTGGGACGGGTAAAATACTTGTCATGGAGTGGAAGCCTACTTGGGGCAGTAGTCTCCATGCCTTTGCAAAACTCTCCCAGCCTTGCCGAGCAGGAGATGTAGGTAGGGAGTTTTCTCCGGACGGCAGGGAGTTTTCTTCTGAGAGCATCTTGTCCTCCAGGTCGTGTAAGATGGCTATTGTCCCCGGTTTCATCTTGCTTTCAATCATTTCCCAACTGATGGTGGTCTGCGCTCCAGATTGCGAGTCTTTCCGGTCCTCTCATCTCTTCGTTCTCTTTGAGTCTGCCCGATCTGATTTCTCGTTGTAACTGGTTTATTGTTTGACACCCCCATTGGTTGCACCATGATGTTAGTTTGTGGATCAGACTGCTTTTGATATCATCATCCACCCTGCATTTCTTATTCGTTTCTTTCTCTAGATACCGAATCGCCGCCCTTCCCAAGATGGGTGCTGGATGGGGGAGTTGGAGGCCTCCTCTGTCCCAAGGTAGGTGAAAGATAGCGTTGCTTGTACTCTTGCTCAATCCCATAGCTCTTTTGAATGCTCTGGTCCAGAGGGTATCTAAGGTTTGTAAGTCTGACCAAGACCAGCTCACCAGTACCGCCGAGTATCTAAAGATATTGACGATGCCTACCTTCACCAGGTAATATTTTTGGGCTGCCGAGTAAGCAGATGATTCAATCAGCTTTGTCAGTTCTTTTGTCTTCTCCAAGATGTGTTCTTTCTCTCCCCACGTGAAGGGGCAGGTGTGCGCCTTGTTGCCTCTTCCTCCTGGTCTCCACAAGCTGATCCGGATCCCTAGATATTTGAACCATTTTGTCGGTGGTAGGTTCACAAACTCCTTGTCAAAGAACTTGATGTTTTGTGTTCCTTGGATCTCCCTCTTTAGCCGATAATCAAAGCTGGTGATTTCAGATTTCTTCGTGTTCAGTTCTAATCCACTCCATCGACAGAATCGTTCTACCACTTGAACAAGCGTTTTCATCTCTCTCACTGAATGTGCTATCAGGACAAGGTCGTCTGCAAATGACAGATTATTAGGGTGTTGAGTTGCAATCTCGTTTTGTTGATCAAGTTGTCTGGACAAGATGCTGAGCAGAAGATTTGTTTTTGGTGGACTCGCGGGGCTGCCTTGAGGTAATCCCCGGAGGAGCGGGATTGCTGCTGTATCAAACCTCTCAGTCTGGATTTGCAGAGCTATGCCTTGACTGCAGCTGACTGCGACGTCGACATCGCGCTGGTGGAATCCATATACCTCCATGATTTTTGCGATGGATTCAACCGCGACGTTATTGAAGAAGTTGGCAAAGTCGAGGTATAACAGTATAATGTTGTTTTGACTGCTCTGGGCCTCCTCGATGATGTTAAGTAGTCTATGACCTTGACGGATCGTCCCGCCCTCGGGTCGGAAACCCTCTTGGTTATCTGTTAACAGCTTGTGCCTCTCAGCTGCTTTTGCCAGTCTGTGTGCTATCACCGCTTGGAAGATTCGCGTCACCGACGAGAGGATACATATAGGACGCATATTTTCCAGAACATGACAGAGCTCGTTTTTTGGAAGGAGTCTGACTCGTGCTAGCATGTTCAACAACGTTTTGTCTCCTGTCAACGCTCTACTGATCACTTTTCCTATCTCCTCCTTTGCGCTGTCAGGTAAAGCTTTCAGGATCTCGTTTGAGATCAAATCCATGCCTGCTGCCTTGCGATTTGATACTTTTTGAATCCAAATCTGAATTTCTCCTGGCTCCAGGGGAAAAGCAATTTCTATTTCCCTGGTCGGGTGTTGATCAATGTTCGCGGGAGAGTTGAATTCCGGTGGTTGGACGGAGGTGAATGATTGACACTGTTTGCAGAAGAAGAGGATCGTCGTTTCTTCGTTCTTCTGACCTTTGTCATATAGCGGGATCAATCGTCCTCGTGTTTGACACTCCGCCTTTGCGCAGGTTCCATTCGTCGTGCAGCCGTTGACTGCGAAGAAGGTTGCCGTGTGGGTTTCATCTTCGAGTTCGCTAGCCAATCTCATAGGGAGAAATTGCTCGATGTTCTTGTATCCTTCTAGGCGCCACCCTCCTGGTTGTGGGAGCAGTTCCCGAATGATTTGTACAATCAAATGTGCTGGCGCCACGGTGAGGGAGAGCTTCTTTGATGTTTGATTTCCCGCCCCGAGGACCTCAACGTGCAGTAAGGTTTGATGTTTTGCATTCCAAAAAGTTTTGCTTGATTCTTTGGAGCTGTTTTGCAGGAATGCTTCCATCAGCGGATCCAGGTCCTGTAAATACTCTAGCTCTGACCGCTGCAGCGCTGGTTGGAGATCGCTCCATGAGGTGAGTTCAATTGTATTTGGGTGGCATTTCTCTGGCAGTTGGCTACTCATTGGGGCTTTGGGCTTATAGTCTGATTTCTTCCCCATTGCATTCTGGGACTCTTTACTCCCTATCGTGCCCAGTCGTCGTCGGCGTTCCTCGCAAGCTTTCAGGAAGGTTTGTTGGTCCTGTTCGGTGCAGATCTCCTTGAATTTGATCATAGTCTCTCTTAGTTCGGCGTTGATACTCGACTCCCTGTGTGCACGATCAATATAGTCTGTGATTTCTGATGCGCTTCTCAGATCCTTGCGAAGTTGCTTAATCTTCCTTTTCAGGTCCATTTGAATCTTCGATGAGTATCGCTTCCCACCTGAGGTTCGTAGGGGGATTTCCTTAATGGGAAGGGCAGTTGTTATCAAATTGATAATGTCTAAACCCTATTATTATTATGTGAGTTTATTAGAATGCTAGAATGTTGCTCGGCCTCGTTGTGGGCTTTTGCAATTTGATCCTAGTCTAAAGAGGCGCGCGAGCACTGGGAGTACACGGCCTACAATGCGAACCCTGCTTCTGAGGCGTCTTTCTACTTTCTACTTCTGCTGTCTTCTCTTGGCTTCCTCAGCCTCAGTCAGGAGAGTTGCCTCTCCTCACCTTGGCCTTCGGTCGCCACCTACTCTACCTCCATTCAGCTTCCTCACCCTCAGTCAGGAGAGTTGCCTCTCCTCACCTTGGCCTTCGGACGCCACCTACTCCTCCTCCATTCAGCTTCCTCAGCCTCAGTCAGGAGAGTTGCCTCTCCTCACCTTGGCCTTCGGTCGCCTCCTACCTTCTCTCCTTACCTTGAGCTCAGCTCAAGCTCGGTACGGGCTCGCCCCGTCTTCTTCCTCGCCCTCGCCTTGCTCTTCCTCCATGTCTTCCTCTTCTTCGTCATCTTCCCTCATCTCCACCCGCAGTCGGTCCTTCTTGTCCACCTTCAGCGAGCAGGCCAGCACATGCATCTCTGCGAATTTACTCAGTGCTATGAACAGGAAGCTAAGAGATCGACGCTCTATGTCGTCGCTCTCCGCCTCCTGCTCAAGCTCAGCAGCTGCCGTTGCCCGTGGCGAGAACGCGCTGCCCCTCCTTGCCTTCTTGCTCTCTCCTTGCACGCGAGTCCAGCGCTTGCTCTGCAGCCACTTCCCCAGCTTCTCCTTGAGAACGTTGCGTCCCACTCCCTGCTCCTCTGGCGTCTTCGCCCACTCTCCCAGCGACATGAACTCCAGGCTCCCCGGAGAGTAGAAGGTGTCGTGGAGGTTGCCAACAGCCTTGTCCAGGACCAGCTTGATCGGCTCGCTCGTCCCCGCCTCGTTCAAAGAAGCTGCATCTTCGATGACTGCTGACAGCTCGCTGACAAGCTGCATGTCCTCTTGGCTTGACGGAGATGCTGCCTCCATTGTGATCCTCTCCAGGTCTGTAAACTCCAGCCACTCTCCCTCGCTTTCCTCCTGTCGCTGCGCTGCGTCGCTGGTGCCCCGCTGACCAGCCGCCTCAGGCTCCTTGTCGAAGCCGACTGCTTCGAGCTTGGTGGCTGCGCCTTCGAGATAGAAGGGCAGCTCCTTCATCATGCATCGAGCATCCTCCGTGGAGCCGAGGAGGATGCATAGCTTGGACCCGTTCCAGGACTTGGTGTTCAAATCCTCCTCCATGTCGATGCCTTCAACTTTGATCTCGAGCCTGTTAGCGATCTCCAACAGGACTCTCTTGACTCTTGCGATGGACGTGTTGCCGCCGTTGCACAGCCCCTCCATCTCCTTCCTCGTGAAGCGACCAGATGCCGCCGTCGACTTGATGATGATCTTGATCTCCTTGCCGTCCTTGCCGCCTGCCTTCTTCTGCAGTCTTGATGCCTTCTTCAACTTATTTCTGGACACAAAGCGATCGGCTGTCAACTCGACTGCGAGCGCCTCTCTGATCTTCGGGTCCTCGCTGAACAGAGTCAGGTGTACTCCCTCCATCGCTTCGCTCTCTCGGAAAGCTCGAAATGCTGTATCATTCGCCTCTGGGGAGCTCGAGGAGACGATCCACTCCACCTCCCTCTGTCTCCAGATGACGTTGGCCCCTACAGCGACGAAGCCTTTCTGACCTAAGCCTTTGTGGACTTGCTGTCCTGGCGCCCCAGCGACCAGCATGCCTGCCAGCGGCTGGAGTTGGACCGCTGCAAGGGACTGGCGCAGCAGCTGATAGCGATAGACGGCAGCTATCTCAGCCGTTGTCATGCCGCCCAAGGTTAACAGGTGGGTCAGCTCTGCCAAGCTGCCCCCTTTGCCCCAGGGTCCTCTCTTGGCTCGAATCTTGAAAGATCGATCGTGCACGATGCTCACATGTACAGCTGTGAACTTGCGACCATAGATCGCGAAGTCCTCTCTTCCCTGCCAGAGCTTCTCCGCTTGTGCATTGCGGAGGAAGGAAACAGTCACCGGGATCTCCTCAGCACTCGCTATCTCGGGTCTATACGGAGCCTTCCACATGATTGCTTTACTCTCTTGCACTGAGTCTACGATCAGTCCGATCTCTTCGAATTTCTTCTTCAGCTTCTCTTCATGGTTGACATACACCGAGGAGATGCCCAGGAGAGTCATGGAGATGAAGGAAGTCACCTCGTTGCCTGCTGAGGCGGTGTATGTCTCGACCTTCTCCTTCTTGGCTTCTTCAATCTGCTTCATAAACCATTCTCTGGATGCGTCACTCCATCCAGTCATTGCTTCTTGTAGAAGCTCACGTCGTGCCTGCTGACATGTCGAGCGGATGGCTTCTGCGATAGCGTCGGGGGTGCATCCCTCCACAGCCTTGCAAGCCTGGGCTGTCCTGCTGTTAGGATAACGCTTCGCGAAGCTCTTCACCCTCTCGACCAGATCAGCTTCGAGGACAGAGGCATCCACAAGTCCGCTCTGCGTGTATTGGCATGATCTCTGATACAGCAGGTTGCGAACACTCTCATCATACTGAAGAACCATACTTAGAAAGCTATTTGAAGTATACAAACCTCTCGCTTGCAGCTTCCTTGGCGCCCTGGCAGCTTCCCCTACACCACGCGTGCAGCCATGGTGACCACGCGTGCAGCCATGGTGCTAAACCCTAAACCCTAAACCCTAAACCCTAAACCCTAAACCCTAAACCCTGAGCTGCGCCTGCCTCCTTGATGCTAGGCTTGTTTTCCTTCCCTGCCGCCTGTGCTCCATATGTGGCTTGCCCCTGTGCCGCGCCTGCCCCCTCACCTGCCCCCATCGGACTAGGTCGACTCGCTTCCCCTTCTTGCCGTCCATAGCATGTGTTGCACCTCCATCAGTTGCTTGATTGCTGCTGTCTTGATGCTTTCCCATTCCGTGTCTTCCAACCCTAAACCCTAAACCCTAAACCCTAGTAGTAGTAGTAGTTGAGTTTATTAGAATGCTAGGTAGGTTGCATGGCTTGTTATCACCTTGCTCTATTCTAGTCTAACAGGGATCTCGTGACCTGGCAGTTCGGCCCGACTTGGCTGGCCCCTATGGCAGCCGTGCTTCTGCTCTGCTCCCTCCTCTGATATACTTCAGTGGTCTTCCCCGGCCCCAGCCAGTGGAGTTTCCTCCGCCGGCCTTGGCCTGGGTCGTCCGTGCTTTACTTGTGTTGCTTCCTCGGCTCCGACACACCTTGGCGGTCTCGGCCGGCCTTCGGCCAGTGAGTGGATGATGGATGAGGTGGCAGGTGGGTTGTGGATGGGTCCCTGGGACTCACGTCCCTTCCCCCGGGCCTCGGTCCGGACAACCCTAAACCCTAAACCCTAAACCCTATTATTATTATTATTATTTGAGTTTATTAGACTCTTAGTCGAGAATTTCATAGCTAAGAACTATTGCTCTTTGCTCATCTCTCGCCTAACCCTAAACCCTAAACCCCAAACCCTAGTCCGATCTCTTCGAATTTCTTCTTCAACTTCTCTTCATGGTCGACATACACCGAGGAGATGCCCAGGAGAGTCATGGAGATGAAGGAAGTCACCTCGTTGCCTGCTGAGGCGGTGTATGTCTCGACCTTGGCCTCCTCCATCTGCTGCATAAACCACTCTCTGGATGCGCCACTCCATCCAGTCATTGCTTCTTGGCGTCGGGGGTGCATCCCTCCACAGCCTTGCAAGCCTGGGCTGTCCTACTGTTAGGATAACGCTTCGCGAAGCTCTTCACCCTCTCGACCAGATCAGCTTCGAGGACCGAGGCATCCACAAGCTCGCCCTGTGCGTGTATTGGCATGATCTACGATACAGCAGGTTGCGAACACTCTCATCATACTGAAGAACCATACTTAGAAAGCTGTTTGTTGAACTATACCAAACCCTTGCTCGCAGCTTCCTTCGCGCCCTGGCGGCTTCCCCTACACCTGGCGCGCAGCCATGTGCCCGAAATACCCGGCGCTGCAACCCTAAGGCCCGCCAAGGTAACAGTGCAGCAGGCAAGGACCTGGATGTCGCAGTAGAAGTTGTGGGTTCTGGTTGATGAAGCGATTCCGAGGGAGGAGAAGAAAGAATTCTCCGTAATGCGGGTTTTCATTGCATCATTTTAGGAATTGACACTCTGGTGATGAATTGCAAATGAAGCTACGCGACAGACAGCCGAGTCAAAAACAAGCAGTCCATCATCTGCGTCACCCATCGAGCCCTCCCTCCGATGATGCTACGATCAGCGAAGCAGAGAATTCTTTTTAAGCGACTGTTTGGGGAGGCGGTAGGATCTCATTGTTGCTCGACCACGTGAACCCATGGTTATCAGTGCTTTCTTGGGAGGAGTGAACGTCGAAAGCTTACACCATGTGTTGGCCTGGCTTTTATGCGATGCGCTCAGAAAGCATGGAGTTTGTCAAGGAAACACTGCCATCGGTGTTGAATAGAGAGATCTTGCTGAGGCGTCGGTACATGTTCTCCAGCTTTGCCTTCTCCTCCTTTGAACATCATCGGTATCACCAACTTCAAATCAGCATTTTCACGACTTACAACCAACACTGAATGGATCCGCATTCTTGCCTGTTCCTTAGGTCACGTCTCGCCTCGTTTCTCGCCACTTGACTCACCATACGCATCGCCATCACTCGTCTCTCCATATTCTTCTCACTGAGTCAGCTCCTCATGCTTGTCTGGCCACAATGATTCACCTGCAGATTCGTATCGCCTGCCTTCACGCCGTTCCCCACCTCATCTGGAGCATTGACATCAAAGGAGCTGCTATCAGAAGGGTTCAGCACCTTGCTCCAACTCGAGGAAGACAAGCATCTCTTTCGCATCGGCGGGCCTCAGCAGCGGATCCTTATTGACGATGAGCCAAGTACTTGTGCTAGGAAGTGCCTCACCTTTGCAAGAGCTCTCTTGTAAAGGAATGAGGTACTCCGCGAGATTGGTGGGCCTGAGCGAGGTCACAACATCAGAGTCAGCCCCCTTCTCTCTTACTTTGTTCGAGCGTAAGATCCCGAGGCTCTCCTGCTTTGATCCCTTGTGCCTTCCGTTAATCCAAGTGGAGCAGCGCATGCCAATGAATACAGTGTATCATGTCTTCCATCTTCTCACTGATTTCAAAGGGAAATTCCCCTGCGAGCAGGGGTCAACATGTCAAAGGCGGGAAAAGAACAACCTGACAACATGTGATATAGAAGAATTCCAACAGCCCAGATATCGATGGCTGTCATATGACATCCAGTTAAGCAAACAAGACAGGCAAACACAACAACGACCAGTGGAAGCATGCTTTCCCTCCAGCAATTGTTCAGGAGCGAGGTATGCTGCGTCTTGATGCTTTAGGGTTTCATGAGCTACTTCAAGCATTCTCAGCAGTCATCGACCTTCGATCTTCTTGCAATTCCTTGGAATGATCATCAGCTCGAACATACAAAGGAAAAGAGACATTACGTTCGCCAACTCCATGTGTAAAAGAGAAATTGATGAGCTGTGCAGAAATAAAACTCTGAATCCTCAACACATACAGTGATATCTTACTTTGACAAATGGTGCCATCTTTGCAATCATGATGTTGGAGGGATTGATACCGCAGTGCACAATCGCTAGCACGCTGATTTAGAGAAGAAAAAAGATGTATGAAATCAACACCTCGCGCATGTAGAGCAGAAAGACCCTTTAGCACTCCTCGTATGATAGCTACCGCCTCCTGTCACATGAATCATGAGGCAAGCAACCGTCAGGATAAACCCGATGGAGGAACTTACATCTTCCGAGAAACGCGTGTGGATCTTCAGCAAAGCGTCCAAGTCACTACACAGCACTTTCAAACTAAAAAGCTGAGCGCTTCCTCCTCTGAGAATGCTTCACACCTTCCTTGGATCGCTTCCATCCTCACATAGGTTATGCCCTCGGCAATGGAGTGCATTTCGAAACATCTGCGCACACAAGTCAGTAGGAACAAAGGCGATCAAGATCAGTACTGAGCGACGTTGGGATGCTCTAGTTGACCCATGGCCAGATGCCTTTCGAGGAAAGTTTGATGCTCGCTTAGAGGCACCTCTCTGAAAACATCTCACTCTTCAAAATAAATAGAAGCAATGACGGCACTTGGGAACAATCTTCAATACAACAGAAGCTCGATCACTTGAACTCTGGAAAACACTCAGTTTCTCATTCTCTAAAGTTCATTCGTCACATGTGCAAGGATCAGAAAGCGACTCTTCGTTCTCTTTATGTTTCTCAGCCATGAAAGATTCGTGTCAATCGTCCTTAAAACATCAATTGCCTGTAAATTGAATGATTCATTTGCATTGAAACTTTTCTCAGCTGATCATCTCTGTACACCCTCTGACCCTCCCTCATCCGCTCCTCAGCTTCTTCTCCCTCTTCGCTTGATCCTCCTCTCATGTTCGTCTCTTACGTCGTTTCGGTCGCGCTTGTCGGCCACATTGGCATCCACCATGCCGTTCGGGTCAGCCCTTTAGTCAAGTTGACCCCGACGATAGCTGATTTCAATCGATTTGATACTTGACAAAGTCTGCACTTTCACAAAGATGCATCGGAGGGGTGAGTGACGAAGAGGAGGAGGAAGGAGAGGAGGTGGAGAAAGTCAAGAGAGAGAGAGAGGAGGAGAGAGGAGAGAGGAGAGAGGAGAGGGAGAGAGGAGAGGGAGAGAGAGAGAGAGGAGGAGGAGGAGGAGAGAGAGAGGGAGACAAGAGAGAGAGAGAGGAGGAGGAGGAGGGAGAGGAGGAGGAGGGAGAGAAGGAGGAGGGAGAGAAGGAAGAGGAGGGGGTGTGGGAGGGAGGAGAGGGAGACGAGGGAGAGGGAGACGAGGGCGATCACGGCTGTGAGGATGAGCACTATGACGATGAGTGATATGAGAGCAATGGAGGAGGAGGATGAGAGGGGAAGAGATAAGAAACAGGGGGTGAAGCAAGAGTTCGCTTGTGGACTAATTGTTCAGATGGATCAAGCACTTGATAAGCATGTGCTTGTGCTTGATGAGTCTGGTAGACTCAAAGCAAAAGAGCTTTGCGGATCTCGGCTATGAAGGAGTTGATCTGTCCAACCAGGGAAGGTAAACTGCTTCAGAAGATCAGTGTACCCATGCATGATCCTGCTGCAGGTTTGACGAAGCACTCATGCTCTTCTTAGAGATGGAACGCATGCAGCCACTGGATGCAGAGGTCAGTGAAGGTTGTGAGATAAATGAGAGGACAGTGAAGGTTGTGAGATAAATGAGAGGACAGTGGAGGATACGAGTGGGGCTAGTAGGATAGTAGAGGATACGAGTGGGGCTAGTAGGATAGTAGAGGATACGAGTGGGGCTAGTAGGATAGTAGAGGATACGAGTGGGGCTAGTAGGATAGCGGAGGATACGAGTGGGGCTAGTAGGATAGTAGAGGATACGAGTGGGGCTAGTAGGATAGTAGAGGATACGAGTGGGGCTAGTAGGATAGTAGAGGATACGAGTGGGGCTAGTAGGATAGCGGAGGATACGAGTGGGGCTAGTAGGATAGCGGAGGATACGAGTGGGGCTAGTAGGATAGCGGAGGATATTAACTTGGGGTCAGAACCTTGTAAACATCGCGATCTGCCTGGAGAATCTCAACCGGCTGGATGAAGTGGAAAGATACTTGCAGAAGTGATGGATGCCGTCCTCCACCTGCTCCTGCTCCCTTGACTGCTTCCCAGGGCTACCAAAATCGAGCCGAAGCGCGAAGACGCCTGGAGCATGCTGGGGCAAGTGTTTGTCAGGAGAGGGCAGGCAAGGAGCTTTGAGGGGCATGGCATGCAGACTGACGGCTAGGATGCAAGATCGACTCTGCTCTGGTAGCCTACAGCAAGGCTATCAAGTTGCACCCCAAGGCAGACATGCTTTACTTGTAAGAGGGAAGGTTGGAGGAAGAGAGATGCTCTTGGGAAGCGAAGAAGAGCAAACGTGGGAGGATGGGAGAAAGAAGATGAGACAATAGGATGAGACAATAGAAGAGAGAGATCATGGAAGAAAATCGAAGGTCGGAGGCTAACTAGCTAAAATGACTTGGATATCTACAGTGCGCGTGGCAATGCTCATCAAGCAAGGGGAGATCACTACAGCGCTTCTGCGTATGTTGCGGGCTGCTCTGATCCCTGCCTTGACTCGCTTCCGGCAGAGATTTCTTGCAGGCGACCAAGATTCAAGACTCCAACTATCAGGTGCTTGGTACAGTAGCACTTGTGTTGACGGAGGCAGCTATGAGGAGGAGGAAGAGCAAGAGGAGAAGAAGGAGGAGGAGAAGGAGGAGAGCCTGAGTCTCTTATCTCGTTCCCTGCAGGCGTGGAACAACCTTGGCAGCGCGTACATGAGTTTATCCCAGAACGAGGAGGCGATCCAAGCTTTGCGGAAGACGCTGACGTTCATCCCAACCCATCCTATCCCTCTCACAAACCTCGTCATCACTGAGAACAGAGTCTGCGAGTGGAGCCGCAAGTACAAGCATAACAAGTGAGATGATACCTTAGGCTTTGATCTGCTCGAAGTGTTTGCGATGTGCTAGAAGATGAGTTGTGAGGCTGGGATAATCTTCAGAACGTCATCTCATATTGTTTCTCCTCAGGCTTCTCCGGAAAGCTCTCCATGAGCAGCTGGCTCAGCGACGCTCTTTGGTTGTTCCCTTCCATGCCTTGTGAGCTCTTCCTCCTCTCGCGTACTCCAGCTGACATGGTGCTGCAGCGAGTTCAATTTCAGCTCAGACGAGCACAAGAGGAACGCTCAGATGTGGTCGAGGACCGTGGAAGAAAAAGTAGAGCAGAAGCAAGTCCAAGTGAGGCCGTTGACTTGCAACAGGTTGCATACCTCAACCGCTTTGAACCGGGAGGTTCGAAACTGGCAGGGAAAGGTAGCAGATTGAGAATAGGTTACTTGTCGGGATCCGGTGAGCCGCTCAGTCAAAACCCGGCATCAATGCTTTCCTTTTTGAACTTGTCTTCCCTCTACTTGTTTCTTATGCCTTTGCACGGCTTATCTTGTTCTGAATCTTTTCTCTCCTCTTTCTCCTTAGGCCTCTTCTCTTCCTGTTTCTCTACCTTCATCTCCTTGAGCTTGACTTGACTTCTTTAGCTTGACTTGACTTCTTGGGCTTGAGTTGACTTTTCCTCCGCCCAGGGTTTCACAACTCCACCACCACCGCTCGGAGCATGAGGAGTCAATTCTCAATGCACAATCGGTAGGAGGAGCCGCCGATAATAAAGTCGATTGAGAGGAGTGCAGCATGTCGGTAGACGTCTACTGCTACGCTGCTCAGGGCGATGATGGTTCGCCTGTTCGCGCTGCGATCAAGCGAGGATGCGACAAGTAGGCGGAGAGAGCAACAGGTCCTTGATTCCTGACTGAATCCTTCCATGCAGGTTCGTGGAGCTTCAGGGGAAGAGCCATCAAATGGTTCACATTTTTCTCCTCCCCTCTCTTTCCTCGCGTTCATCTTTTCTACCCTGCCTGCCCACCATACCATCCAACCCACTTCTTGCTTTCTCTTTATGTCATTCTTATCTTTACTCCTTTTCAAGTCAATCTTATCTTTACTGCTCTTCAAGTCATTCTTATCTTTACTGCTTTTCAAGTCATGCTTATCTTCACTTCACTTGTTTCTGCCCTTCACTTGCTCAACCCTCGCTCACCAACAGAGCAGATGGCAGAGAGAATAAGAGATGACAACATCAACGTTCTTATCGACCTCACTGGCTACACTATGAACATGCAGACTGAGGTGTTCGCTATCGGTCCTTCTCCAATTCAGGTCCTGCAAAATTTCTCCTCCCATTTCTTTCCTTTTGTTCCATTCTCGCTTTGCCTATTGCCCTGTGCTAGGGAGGATGCATCCTCCTCCTTCAACTTTCTTTCTCCTCCTCCCTTCTTCCTTCTTCATCAGAACTGCTCAAAACCCCCTCAGGTATCTTTCCATGGCTTCCCAGGCACTATGGGCGCGGGTTATATCGACTACTTGACATCTGACCCCTTCACAACTCCTCCTGTAAGGTTTTCTCCTTCACTCCCAAGGATCTTTTGAATTTCTCCATCGCCCTCCCTGTGTCTTGTAGATGTCTCTTGCCCTCCTCGTTACATCTGATACCTGTTACATTGGTAGGACTATGCCGAACATTACACTGAGCGACTCGTCCTCCTCCCCAACACCTACCTCACAAACGATCACCGGCAGAGCCGCCGAGAGGTCACAAAGAGGAAGGAGAGGGGGAGGAAGGGGATCTGCTGCTGCTGCTGCTGCTGCTGCTTCATCGAATTCAGATTGACGTATCCTCCAGGTCTACCTGACAGGCGATGATCCCATTCATGGACCCAAGGTGTGAGGAGCTGCTGGAGATGAAGATGGAGCTGATGGAAATGATGATGATGATGATGATGATGATGATGACAATGACGATGATGGAGACGATGATGGAGACGATGATGGTGGAGATGGAGATTGAGATGATGATGGAGATGATGATGGAGATGATGATGGAGGTCGTGATGATGAATATCCTCTCAAAGAATGAGAAAGTGCGGAGGATCACGTCTGATGATGAACAGCCCACCAGGAGAGAGCTAGGTTTCGACGACGATGACATCATTCTCGCATGTTTCAATCAGGTCAACGCTCATGCTGTTGTCGTTTGTCCTGACAATCGAACTCAAATCATGCCATTACAGCTTTACAAGATAGAGCCGGAGGTCTTCGATGTGTGGATGAAAATTTTGAAACGAGTCCCCAGGCAATGCCTTCATCCTAGTCCTCCTCCTCTATTTCTCCTCTCCTCTTACTTCCCTAGCCCTCCTCCTCTATTCCTCCTCTCCTCTTACTTCATCCTAGCCCTCCTCCTCTATCCCCCTCTCATGGACCTCCTCTAGCCTTCATCCTTGGATTGCTCCAGTGCAATCTATTCATCTCCTTGCTCTTACTTTCTCTCCAGCGCCAAGTTGTGGTTCCTAGAGTTTACCAAGCAGGGAGTTGCGAACCTCAAAAAATCTGCTCAGGTTTGAAACAGAAGCTTTCCTTCCTATCAAATTGAACATCCTCCACACACTCCATCTCCTCCTCTTCCTCTTCTTTCTCCCCCTTCTTGCTTCCTCTCCCACTCAATCCGCCACTTCATCCATTTTCTTCGTTCCTACTCCATCCTTGCCCTTCTCCTTTTCTTCTGGGAGTTTCTCCTCCTTGTTGTTTTCTCTTCCTCCTCTCTCAATCTCTTTGTTTCTTAGAAGCGAGGAGTGGACCCATCGCGCATCGTCAGTCACGAGCAGTTTCCTCGGTGAGAGCAGGAGGGGGAGATGATGACGATGATTTTTGCGCCTGCAGGGAGAGAGAATTTCGAGTGAAGGGACTGGCTGATGTTTTCTTGGACACTCCTCTCTTCAACGCACACACTACTGCCGGTACCATCCTCTTCATCCCTCCAGCATTCCTCCTCATGCTCTTGCTGTCCTTTCCTTTCCCACCTATCCTTCCTTGATCGCTCTCTCCTCTCTCCTCTCTCCTCTCTCTGCGTCTCTTTCCTCTTCTTCTTGTTCTGCTCTCCGTCTATTGATCTTGCTCCCATGGCAGGCGACGTTCTGTGGAGCGGAGTTCCCATCCTGACACTACCAGGTAAACCAAGAGGGACGGGAGGCTCGAAATATCAAGACAAAGTTGAGAAGGAAAGAGGAGGAATCAGTCAGTCAGACAGTCAGTCAGACAGTCAGTCAGGCAGGCAGGCAGGCAGGCAGGCAGGCACAAGAGGAGGGCAGGAGAGTTTGGCTGGTAATGACGCGAGGAGCAGGAGAGAGTTTTGTACAGAGAGTCGCATCGGGGATGGTGAAGTCAGCAGGAATGCAATGGATGGTCACGAGAAATCTCCTTGACTATGAAGAGCTTGCGGTCAGACTCGACCCTTTCCTCCCCTTCCTGCACTACCACCTCGTCATTGTCCTATTCCTCACCTTCCTTTGCATTCTCCTCCTCCTCCTCCTCCTCCTCCCACTTCCCTCACCCCCCCTTCTCTTTAATTTGCTTCCTCAGCGTCTTCAGGTTGTCCGTCCTATCGTATTGAGTCTTTTTGTGCAGGTTGCCCTGATACAGCGGAAGGAGCGGGCGAAGAGCATCAAGGGAAGGTGAAGGGAAGGGAAGAGATGCGGGAAGTTGAAGTTGAAGCAGACTAGAGGATACAAGAGATGAACTTCCTCTCTTCGACACTCAACTGCTTACTGTAATGTTGACTTTGTCTCCTGCTCCTTCTCCTGCTCCTTCTCCTTCCCCTCCTTTTCCTCCTTCTCCTCTTGCCCCTGACATGGCGCAGGAGGAGTTTGAACGAGGACTCCTGATGACCTGGGAAGTCCATGAGGCGATAGGAGCTGCTTACAATATCGGTACAGCAGCTGGGGGAGGGCTGGAGGGAGGTTGTGCGGGGAAGGGAAAGGGGAGAGGGGGGGAGGAGGGGCGAAAGATGTGCGTGTAGCTGAGATGGTTTCAGTGGTTAGCAGGTTGGGTGCAGATCGCAACATATTCCCTGATGGCAAGGTCGCATCCTAGACGAGTGAGGTATGGAAAAGAAGGAACGAAAACTTGAAAAGAAGGATCGAAAACTTGCATCGAAAACTTGAAAAGAAGGATCGAAAACTTGCAACGAAAACTTGGAAAAGAAGGATCGAAAACTTGGTTATGATGAGTAGCCGGGTGTCATTCAGTCTCTCAATAAAGTAGAATCCTCACAGAACGATGATTGCAGTCGCCATATCAATGTACTTCGAGACATGCCGTTTGCGGAATCTTTGATCAATCGTTTGGCTGCGGAAGCGAAGGAGGATGACTAGGGAAACTACACGAGGCCTCACAATGAAGGACTCAATGCACGGTACTGCGATGAAGTTCTGAAGCAGAAGAAGATCTAAAGCAAGATACAACAGGGAGAGATTCCTGCAAAGTAGCTGAGGCGTGGAGAAGGAGATTACAGCATCTTGCAGACGACCTTGATGGCCATCTTGAAGGAACATCGCAAGGAAACAAGACAGTTGAAGTGACAAGTGTTACAAGTTTCAATCTCAGCAAGACTTTCATCAATCACTATGAGAGTCTCTCGATTCGAATACGTATCTTTTGTCATCCCTTCTTGCCAGCGTTCCCCATAGCTCGTACGCAGAACTGAGCTGTCTGTGTCTTCGCCTCCTTCTGCTTCTCTGAGACAAGGAGGGTCAGTCGGGTGGCCGCCTGGTTCTCCGGCTCGATCTCTAAGATGCTCCTGCAGTCCCGTTCCGCCTCCTCGTAGTGACCCAGCTCCAGGTTCGCTTGCGCTCGCCTGAATTTCGCCTTGATCATGTTCGTTCGAATCGCAAGCGCTTGACTGCAGTACGCGATAGTTTCGTTGTACTTGGCCCGCTTGTAGCACACGGTTGCTCTATTCGTCAGCAGTAGAGCCCTTTCGTCCCCCACTATCCGCCGATGCTCCCTCGAGCCGTCACCCTCCTCGCACAGCAGGAGGTCAAAGGCGCTTTCATAGAAGCTGTCAGCTTTCTCGTACTCGCCCGACGTGAAGAATTCGTTTCCTCGCTCTCGGCGTATCTTGACGTGGCGCATCAGGTCCTCGAACTCCATGCTCCACGACGGTTTGACGTTGAAGATTTGACACTCCCACAAGATGTGCTCTGACTGCCCGAGCTCAGGCAGCAGAGGCTTCAGACTAGGACCGACGCTCCTCGCTATCTCACCGGAGATATCGATCACAGCGTGCTGCCCCTCCTTGAGATGTACCAGCGCGTCCTCGATGTACCCGCCCAAATCTCCGTCTCCAATTATGACGGTGAAGTTTCGAGCAGGCATGAAGACGTGACCTGCAGACGTTGATCCCTGCCAAGCACGTCAGCTCTTGTCAACGCTCGCCAACTCCCTAAGAGACTCACATGTAGCACGAGTGTGACGATGGACAGGTCTTGTATATGCGTGAGAAATGACAGAGGAGCTCCGATGATCTTGAGGTTCACTGCCCCTAACTTGTCGCTCTGAAAGAGTTCAAGCTTGACATCCCAGTCGACAAGCTCGACGTAAAACTCCAACTCGTCATATGGGAGGTCTGGATAGGCCAGGTTGAAATACTCCCTTTGTACGGTAATCCTTGTAAAGAGTAAGGCTGGAATGCGGGGAGATATCATGGAGAAGAGACAAACCTTGAGATCGATCCCTTGACGAGCTCTTTGCCAATAGCTAGCGCAATGCCGTGAGGTAGTCTGCCCGACAGCTCTTTGTAGTCGTGACGAGTCCCCGTGTGATTCAAAAGATATTCCTTGAATTCGTCCGGGCAACGACTCTGACATCAAGGGGATCAATAGCATGAAAGAGTGTCATAAGAGCTACGTCGCGAATCCTCTGATCAGCCAGCTTTTCCTCGGGACTCTGAAAGTTGTCTTGATCTGCGACAAGTTTGACTGTTGTCATGATCCCACCGGCATTGCTTGCAGACCTTGTAAGTCATTTTTGTAAATCTCATTGTTGGAATCGGGGAAGGAGCTCCGAAGGATAGTGAACGTCTCTTCATTGAGAGATTTGAACAGCATCCTCCCCTTGCAATCTTTGATCACATTCGCAATATTTGTGAGCAGCTGACCTGATGTACGACGATGTATGTTAACCTGACATCAACTTCATCCCCCAGATTTGTGCTGAAGGGAGTTTTCCAGTTGACACTCGCATCGAAACTCGAATGCCGCGCTTCCCTGTTGAGCAGTGAGCATACAGACTGCACAGCAAAAGAGCTGAGCTCACGGTGAAGTCGGGACAACTGTTCCATTTGCAAGGACCTGAACAACGTTTCATCTTGAGAGCCAACAGCATTCTGATCGCAATACATCGGGCCACTGAGTTATGTATGAGAGAAGTATGCTTCCTTTGCCATTCTTCAAGATGTCTTCTCCTCCGAACCGTAGCAGCTCTATCTCCTGTCAAGGAAACAGTCGACCGAGCACCACAATCAGCGAGCTTACCAATGTCACTGTCGCATTCGGCGGCACCAGCCCGTCTTGAGCTGGACATGAACGAGTCAGACATGATGCGGAAGCCAAGAGTACTTGCATCCTCTGGTTCCAAAAGCGCAGCCATGTTCCGCCTAGAACAGGTACAGTCATCCCACACCCACTTCCTGGTTCGAGGCTGCAGTCACACCTTGACCAGGACCCTGTCTCCGCAGCGCATCCGCTTCAATGCAGACTCGATAGCTTTGATCTGTGAGGGCAAGATGAGACGACTGCTCGCACACCATTTCACTGTACATGACATCCATGTGTGCGACCTCTTTCGTCCACCATTGCAGTTGCAGGATTGCCTCCGAAGGTGTTGTTGAACACACGCTTCCCTTCTGTGAGGTATCCCTTGTAGTTGTAGAAGACCACACAGGGGGTGGAAGGCAATGGCAAGCCTGTACCTCTCTTGACGTACTTCATCTGCTGCTCTCAAGATAAGGCCTACTAGTCAACTTGCACGGGTGGGTTCCTTACCATCCGTGGGGGTCCTGAGGGTACCGAGCTGCCGCCTCGTAACCGGATGGCATGAGAGGGCAGGGTAAGGAGGGGAGGAGGGGAGGGAGCCACGAGGTGTGAGAGGTGGGATGGACAAGCAAGACATGCGAGCAGCACGTGGACGATCATCCAACTTCTCCTCCCCATCCTCGAAGCGACTGCTCAGGTCCCCCTGAGCATTCCCAGAACCCTCGGCGTATGTGGACATATGAGTAAACTTTCTGGTACAAAACCACAAGTGCCGCCGGGCGGCCCGGTCCATCAGTGGGATCTGGTCACGTCGCCGGGCCGCCGAGCGTGACCACATGTAGTGTAAAAGCACCGCGACAGCTCTACAGTACGGAGGCTCATGCTGGGCCGCTGGGCAGCAGAACCGACTTGGCAGTGCGCAGTGCCATATAAGTTGAACGTGTCATTCAGTCACAGTGAAGGGAAGTTTGGGAACTTAGAGACGCCTGAGGCATCCCAAAACCCGGCTGAAAACGCAGCGCCATATAAGTTGAACGTGTCATTCAGTCACAGTGAAGGGAAGTTTGGGAACTTAGAGACGCCTGAGGCATCCCAAAACCCGGCTGAAAACGCAGCGCCATATAAGTTGAACGTGTCATTCAGTCACAGTGAAGGGAAGTTTGGGAACTTAGAGACGCCTGAGGCATCCCAGCAGAGGCCGGGAGGCTCCCGGACGGACTTAGAGGGCTGAAGATCCGCGCTCATAGGAGGGGCAGTCAGCCTTGCATCGTTCCCAGGCAGTGTCAATGGCAGAGAGGACCTGGAAGGCGTCAGCTCTAAGACATTTGACCGCGAGTTTGACCTCCGGCGACAGAGCGTTCTTATCCTTGAGGGCCTTGAGGTTCGAGTCAAGCTGCTGCTCGCTGCTCGCCCCGATGATGATCGCGTCGCCATCCTGCGAGAAGAAGAGAAGGACAGTCAGGGAGTGAGAGTCAGGGAGTGAGAGTCAGGGAGCGAGAGTCAGGGAGCGAGAGTCAGGGAGGGAGAGTCAGGGAGGGAGAGTCAGGGAGGGAGAGTCAGGGAGGGAGAGTCAGGGAGGGAGAGACAGGGAGGGAGAGACTGGGAGGGGGAGTCAGGGAAGGTGAGTCAGGGAAGGTGAGTCAGGGCTAGACTAGAACATGACTGGCAGCTGACAGCTCCTGCTCTGCTGCATGCGAGGGGGAGAGAGAGGAGGCATAGCAGGCAGCAAGTCGGGGCAGGTTTATCACCTGTAGCTTGGAGTGGTGCAGGAGCCATCGGAAAGCCGCGGAGACCATGCTGAAGTGATGAAAGCTCAGAGATGAAAGTTACAGTAAGACTCCGCAAACCTTGTCTGTTCTGCATCGCACGCCTTCTGAATGCTGAGATCACGTGTGTCAGCTTCCCATTGTGAAGCACAGCAAACGTGTTTTCACCTCTCTGCAGCATCGAAGAAAGAATCCTTCCAGAACCTGGGGGAAAGGTCAAAAATGACATCATGTGTAACAGTCACGTGATACGTCAAACATAGTCAGACATGACAATTACGTAGAATGTCATATACTTGAGTCGATTACAGTCGAATGTAACAGTCACATATGATTTCGAATGTAACATTCGCAAGTATCCAAGATGTCGTGGAGATCAGAGGCAAGAGTAACTGAGAAGGCAGATAATCGCATCATACACGACAGATGAATGTGATGCTGAGCAACAACAGGAAGATTTGATCGAAACATCTGAAATTCACCTGTCCTTGTACATCTTGTTGTTTTGAAATCGACCAGCCGACGGGTCTTCATTTCTCTGGTGTTTGCCCGACAGAATACCGCCAGCAAGCGGGTTGTAGCAATAGAAAGAAATGCCAAGTTTCCTTCATCCCAGCTCTCAGACATCAGCAGCAGCGTGAACAAGATTTTCAACCTCAAGCAGGGCAGCAGCTCCCGTTCTACCTCTCTTGTCACTGCATTGTACATCCCCTGATACACCTGATGAGACTGTGAGATACCAACACTCACTACATCTACATCACAGTCGGAGAGAGGTAGTTGTTCTTCGAGCATATCTGATGGATGTAGCAAACTTCCCATGCCTTCGATGGCGCAGTGACACACAGAAACGATTGCAAAACAAGACTGAAATGAGTTTGCACCTGAAAGTTCGATAGCCCCAGTGCCTGTACAAGGTCAGACGAGAGGAAGTGTTAAACGTTTCTAGCCACCTTGATCTTCCCTTCTTTGTGCAGCTGGTTCACGGTAGCGAGTGTGTCTTCGATGCGCGTAGCTGGGACGAGGAGAGAGGCAAGTCAAGATAACAAGCGAGAAGGTGAGGAAGAGGAAGCGGGGCAAAGAGGGGGGGGCGTTTGACAAGATGGGGAAGTGGGGGTGAAAGGGGGTTAAACCAGTGTCAGGAGCATGCAGGTAGAAGAGGTCGATAGAATCTCGCTTCAAACTCTTGCAACTTGTTTCCACCTGAGCAACACGAGATCATGACAGAAATGTGACATCTCATAACAGAAACGTGACATCTCACCTTCTTTCGAAGCTCTTCCGGTGACAAGCCGCCATTGCCATTCATTGTCATCCCCTGCCACGGGCCTGCACCACCTGTCAACCCAGCAACACAAGCAGCGCAGCGCCTGACCGGCTTTGGTTGCGAGTACCCCAAGTCGCTTGGCTCTATGAGAGGAATCAGACTAGAGGGAAGCTCGGATATCGCAGAACCTCTCAGTGTCGGGTCCCAGCAAAGCTCCAATCATCTCTTCTGTCTTCCCTCCCGCATACGTCAAGGCCGTGTCAACGTCCTGTACCGACTTGTCACCATGCCAGAGCTCGGGCCTTGCGAACCTTGTGTCCGGCATCGAAGAAAGCATCGAGCATCTTTCCCGCTACTTGGTTTTCAATCTTTGATGACGAATAACTCCAGCCGAATGTCATCGTTCCCAGGATAACCTAGAGCAACATCAGCAAGGGCTGGGCACAGGCTGGCAGGCAGGCGATCTACCTGTATGTTTGTGCTCATGGCGCAGGAGACGGGAGAGGATGCTGGTCTCTTACGAAGCTGAGAGCGGAGGAAGCTGCTTGCGTGTGTCTGTGCTCGAACCTGCAGGTGCCGCACTGATCCCAGGCAGGCAGGGGGGAGCATGTGGTAGGGCAAAGGGGGGATCGCCTTTATATGTCCCCGGTACAAATTATTGAAAATTTTACTACCACACTTTAAATATTTTTCTTGAAATAAGTTTTAAGATGAGTGTGTTATGGTACTGATATTATATATATCCATAGCAAACTTGTTTTATAAAGGACAGCACAAGAAGCTACCTGCCAAATAGGATGAATGTTGGGCAGCATATTTTTGCGACTCTAGGAGGGAGGAGTATGGCAAAAGCGGGGTCGAGTCTCCTCCTCCTCCGCCTCCTCCTCCTCCTCCTCCTCCTCGCCCTGTCATGCCGGGCAGATGCCGAACCTGATGAAGAGACGCAGGCAGTCGAGATCCTCTTCCCGCGAGACAGGAGGCTGATGTCGCGCGAGCAGGAGCAGGAGCCCGTTCTGCTTCTCCGATTCCGTTGCTCTGCTCTCCGCAAAAGTGCCTTGTCACTCGCGATCGCACAGAGAAGCTTGATGGAGGGGAAGAAGGAGTTCCAAGCAGAACCATGCAGGGATGACCAGACTCATGAAGATCGCTTTTACAGCTTGACGAGGCCAACAAACATACACGTCCACGACAGGTTCGATGTGATCAAAGTGAGTTTGCGAGTCGAAGAGAGCCAGGAACGAAAGGAAGGAAAGGATCACAGCGAACTGTTCACTACCAGCTGTCACTTCTGGTGGCCTCCTCAAGATTCTTCTCGCAGTGTTCTCCTGCTCCTCCCCTCCTTCTGCTTGTCCAACTACATCATCTGGAAACACCTCATCACCGAGATCGCGTCATTGTATGCAAATGTCGTGCTGCCGGTCAAAGAGGAGGAGAAAAGACTGTGAGCATGAGATATTTTGATGTCGTTCCTGACCCTGTCCTTAGGTTTCATGTCTTTGTCAAGGACTACGTCAACGTCCAGCCCCTCCCCTTCCGCCATCTGGTTTGCTGCGATCCCCTCTCTTTCTGTTCTTCCTCCCGCTAGAACAACTGAAGAATCCTCCTCAATCCCCCGTCTCCCTCCTTCTCCACCACCACCACACCTCCTCCTCCTCCTCCTTTCTCCCCCTCCTCCTCCCCCTCCTCCTCACTTCACCCTTCACTCTCCTCATCCTAAACTCTCCGCCCCTAGTTTTCACACCTCCATGTCCGCTGCTGATCATCGTCTTCAGTCCGACCTATCGAAACTCTTGGATGAGCTGACAGGTGGAGGAGGATGCATAGTCAACAAGCAAGTGACGCAGCTGCTGCAGGAGACACCGAGGTAGTCGGAGCAGGACAATGGAAACCAGACGAGGAAGCGACAATGCAGGAGAAGCTATCAAGAGCTTCAGATGAAGTTTGTCCCCTAGGAGACTCACAAGTCCTCTCGCCCTCCCTCCCCATCCTCCTCCAGTCCTACCTCCACGTCGGACTGACTTGGGAGCATCTCCCTCCTCCTCTTGCCTCTTACTTGCGTCTCTTCCTCTCACAAGAGCCTTCTGCCGACCCGCTCCTCTATCAGCATACTCGCCAGCTCCTTCTCCCTTACGCCGCCTTCCCTCCTTCTCCTTCTCCTCCTCCTCCTCCTCCTCCTCCTCCTCCTCCTCCTCCTCTTCCTCCCCCTCCTCCTCGCGTTGGACAGTCGCGAGTCGCGTTTGTCTGGGATGTTGCTCAATCTCCATGCGGGATGTTCAGACATTTGCCGGAGATGCGCAACGTGACGACCAAGAGGAAATTTTCAAACTCGGAGGAGCGGGAGGAGGGGCGGGAGAGCTTGTTCCTTGCTCCTCACCTACTGGAGCAGGCGGATGAGATTCATCTTCGTCACAGGTCCCAGCTGCGCTCGTGAGGGTATCGAATGACGTCTTTTTTGGTGTCAAGTTTTTTCGCCGTGTGGGTCGATCGGCTCAACGTCTCCCGCGCCTCTCGCAGAGTTATCTACGTGTGCGCGCGTGATGAGCTGACGGAGAATGAGCGATGTGGACGAGCAGGAGCAGGAGCAGGAGCAGGAGCAGGAGCAGGAGCAGGAGCAGGAGCAGGAGCAGGAGCAGGAGCAGGAGCAGGAGCAGGAGCAGGAGCAGGAGCAGGAGCAGGCACAGGAGGAGCAGCAGGGAGGTGCGAGTTGGTGCTAAAGTCAAGGGAATGGATCTATCACAATCATGATTGGGAGTTTGTTTGCCTGCTGCCTGCCGACGGTACCGATAAGATCACTCGAGAGAATGTCAAGGAAAAGTTGAACAGCCGAATACCCATGGACGAATTTACCCCTCAATTCTACCAGGTCATCTCCTCCTCCTCCTCCTCCTCCTCCTCCCCCTCCCCACTCCTCCTCCTCCTCCTCCTCCTCCTACGTCTATTCCCCAAGACACTCCTCCCCATCTGGATAATCCTCTCCTCTCCTTCTCTTCCATAAATCGCGTTCTCTGTGTCTTCTCGTTTCCTCTTCCTCATCATCCCCCGACAGAATTATGAAATCTGCGACGACAACTACATCTCCTGGCGAAAGGTCCTGGTCTCGACCCTCCTCTCCTCTCCTTCCCTTTCCTCCTCTCTTCTAATCTCCTCCTCGCTTCCCTTGACATGATGCTCTTTCTCCTTGTCGCTCCCTCCTCCTCCCTGGTTTTCTCCTCTCACTGTTACTACTCCGTTACTTTCCTCCCTCCCTCCGTCCTTGAGCCACGACAATTCTCAATGGGAGACTAG
>NW_005434414.1:25858-27323 GCF_000315625.1 Guillardia theta CCMP2712
CCTCCCTCCCTCCTCTCCCTCCCTCCCTCCCTCCCTCCCTCCTCTCCCTCCCTCCCTCCCTCCCTCCCTCCCTCCCTCCCTCCCTCCCCTCCCCTCCCCTCCCTCCCTGTAACAAGTTGAGTAACTAGGAGGGGGAGGAAGAGGGTGCTGCCTGCTTGTCTTCGCTACTTGGCATGCTGGGCTCTGCCTCCGAGCATCATTTTCATCACGAACTTCTTCTCTCGAGGTCAGTGCAGCAGGTAGGAAGTGAAGGAGGTGATGTGAAGTAGGAGATGGACACGAGGAGCGGTCGGAGTTGAAAGGAGGAAGGGAGGGAAGACAGGAAAGAGCAGGAGGAAAGTTTAGGAGACGAGGAGAGGAGAGGGGGGGAGGGGGGGAGGGAGGGAGGGAGGGAGGGAGGGAGAGGAGGAGAGGAGGAGGTAGTGGAGTAAGCTTCAGCAGTCGGTGGATGCCTTGTGTCCTCGCGGTCCTCAGCGCCCCCGGAGAAGAATTTGCTGAGCGGCAACAACACATGCAGAAACTCGTCGAGTAAGTACAGGAGCAGGAGGAAGCGAGAAAGAGGAGATGACAAGCAGGCGGGGAGGAGGGAGAGAAGACGAGGAGGGGGTGGGGAGGGAGGAGAAGGACGAAAAAGAGAGGAGGAGGAGGAGGAGGCGGAGGAGGCAGTAGTGGCTGTTGTGAATGTTTCCTCAGATCTCTGGGACATCCTTCCCTATGGGTGATGGCAGTTGAACGGACGATGGTGACGAAAGGAGGTGACTCGATCCCTCAACACCAAGATACCTCTCCTTCCTCCCTCCCTCCCTCCCTCCCTCCCTCCCTCCCTCCCTCCCTCCCCTCCCTCCCTTCCCTTCACTCCTTCCCTCCCCTCCCTCTCCCTCTCTCCCTCTACTTCTTCCTCTCCCTCACTCCCTCCCTCCCTCTCTGCCCTTATCTTTCTCTCCGCATGCAGGACGGCTGCAAGCTTGTCGCTTCTTCAGGGAAGGTAGGAGGTAGGGTGACGAGGGTCGCGATGCTGAAGTGAAGAAGAAGAAGACCTCTCTGCAGCCTATTACGCAAACGCAATCAATCACATGGTAAAAGGTCTGTGTTTGTGATCTGACATTGACTTTCTTTTCATCAGTTTGCATTCTTGCAAACTCTGCTGCAAGAGCAAGAAGATAACTTGTTGGTGTTGGAGGATGATGTTGTTGTCTGTGAGTTGATAGGTGTAGATGTTCGATGATACCTGACAGGACGTGTTTGCAGCACCTCACATACAACACGATCATCAGCTGCATTCAATCCTGGAAGAAATATTTGAAGAGATGCCCCAGGTAACAGGCTTCGCATGACTCCGTGGACTTGATGGGACTTGAATGATTACTAATCATCGTCATCATCAAAAACAACTTTGTTAACATCATCATCATCATCATCACCACCACCACCACCACCACCACCACCACAACAACAACAACAACCA
>NW_005434414.1:27693-40031 GCF_000315625.1 Guillardia theta CCMP2712
CCCCCCCCCCCCCCCCCCCTTCCCTCCCTCCTCCCTCCCCTCGAACGCCTCTCTGCAGGACTGATCGTCTGGCAGCTTCCTGCCTGGTGCAGCTTAGATTGGATGATGCATGCGGCGAAATATGCTAACGTTGACGAGTCGAGTCAAACCAAGGTGAGAGAGAAGGAGGGAGGAGGTGCAGGAAGGTGGTGTAGCTCAAACAATCTGTAAAATTCTGCCAGGTGTACTTCATCGATCCTCCCGTATTTGTTGAAGGAAGTAAGATTGGGATGATGAAGACAACGATAGAAACGTGACGTGCTCTTTGAACTGACAATGTACATACTGTAAACTTGATAGAAACACAGAATCTTTTGTTTCAAGATGATGTAACTTTACATGTCGACTGGAGAAAGTTGCTGGAGGTCCTAAATCGTTGTCATCATCATCATCTTCGTCGTCGTCAATGACGTTGTCTCCATCATCATCATCATCATTATCATCATCATCATCATCATCATCATCACCTCAATCATCATCTCAATCATCACCCTCAGTCAAAACGTCCACGTATGACATTCATTGTCTTTGCAGTTCTCTTCATTCTTGTCTTATCATTGTAACTAGACGCATGTTAAAATCTCGACGACAAGAATCCTCGTCCTTCATCTTCACATGACCGACTCCCTCGACGGATCTCGCACAGGATGAGGCGCCAGCGCTTCTTCGTAGTCCGGCCAGTAGCTGTCCTTGAGCCCCTTGTACCTGGACGAGCGTTGGATGCCGAGCGAGGAGAGGAGAGTAGATGAGGGGAGGGGAGGGGAGGGGAGGGGAGGGGAGCAGAGAAGAGGAGCGAAGAGGAGGAGATGGGTGCAGAGCGAGAGCGGAGAGCGGAGAGAGAGGAGAGCAAAGGAGGAGCGTGCGTACCACTCGATGGTCTTGGTCAGCCCCTGGCTCCATTCCACCTACGAGGAGGTCAAACCAGACAAGCAGGAGCTGCTCACGTCACCTCCGGCCTCCACCCGAGATTCTGCAGCCTGCAGGCCACAGTCAGTCACGTCACAGGGCGTAGAGTCCAGCACAGCCCCGACTGTCGCGTCTGGGGGATCGACATGGTCGCTTATGAGTTGTCACTTAACTTTGACACCTCACAAGACGAGGAGAACAACGAAAGGCACACAACATCAACATCAACATCAACATCAACATGTATCTCCATCGTTCAGCCTCCTTCCACATCTTCTCCTCCTCCTCCTCCTCCTCCTCCAAGCACAACAGCTCACTTGGTGTCGTTGATGGCATAGCGAAGATCGTTGATGTTACGATCGTGCACGTGCTCAACCAGCTGAGACAGCAGCAGGTCAGCGCAATACCGTCAAGATGACAAACAAGGGCAAACCTCTCCCTCAGATCCAGCTGGGCGGAGACCCTGAGGCAAGATCAGGTCAGGAGGAGGACACAAGGGGAGGACTGACGGAAGGAGGGAGGAAAAGAAGGAGAGGAGAGGAAAGGGAGAGGAGGAGGAGGAGGGAGGAAAAGAAGGAGAGGAGAGGAGAGGGAGAGGAGGAGGGGAAGGGGAGGGGAAAAAGGAGAGGAGTGGAGAGGGAGAGGAGGAGGGGAAGGGGAGGGGAAAAAGGACAGGAGTGGAGAGGGAGAGGAGGAAAGGAAGGAGAGGGAAAAAAAAGGAGAGGAAGGAGAGGGGGAAAAAGGAGAGGAGTGGAGAGGGAAAAAAGGAGAGGAAGGAGAGGGGAAAAAGGGGAAAAAGGAAAAAAAGGAGAGCGAGGAATGAGAGGAGGAGGGGAAGGGGAGGGGAAAAAGGAAAAAAAGGAGAGCGAGGAATGAGAGGAGGAGGAGTAGGAAGCATACCAACTCGCGGATGAGCTGGTGAGCGAGCTCGATCATGGAGATCTCAAAAGGGGATCCGATGTTGTAGGCCTGCGGGGCAGCAGGCTGGTCAGCCTCCCTACTCACCGCATCCCCCCGGCTCCTCTCCTCACATGGAAGGGTTCTCCACGGTGGAGGATGACGTCGAAGGCGCGAACAACGTCGTCGACGTGGATGTAGCTCCTGCGAGCCTCGCCCTTGCCGTGGATGCAGCACTTCTTGCCTCGGAGCAGACGCAGGATGAACTTGGGGATGACTTTCTCCGGGTACTGGGCGGGGCCGTACACGTTGTTTCCTCTCGTGATGATGACGGGGAGCTTGTAGGACTTCATGTATGCCTTGGTGATGAACTCAGCAGCAGCCTTGGAGCACGAGTAAGGGTTCGTGGGTTCCAACATGGCGTTCTCCTCCACTCCGTCTCCCAGAACGTCTCCGTAGACCTCGTCCGTTGAGACGTGGATGAACCTCTTGATCTGCCAGCATCGATCAGCAGCTGAAGTTAGGGCGGGGACTGCCAATGTGCCAGAGGACGAGGACGAGGACGAGGACGAGGACGAGGACGAGGACAACAGGAAGGAGGGAATCAACTCAGAGAACATAGCAACGAGGCAGAAGCAAGCCCACGTACAAGTGCACATACAAGTACATAATGAACATTCACAAACACTCAATTCCAACACTGACGGGGGAGTAGAAGCAGCACAACGAGAAGCAGAGACAGGAGGAAGCGAAGGAGGAAGCGGAGGAGCAGGAGGAGGAGGAGGAGGAGGAGAAGCAGGAGGAGGAGGAGGACCTCGAATCGACGAGCGCACTCTAAGAGGGTGTGCGTGCCAAGAACGTTCGTCTGAGTGTGAGCCAGGGGGTTACCGAAGGATGCGTCGACATGGCTCTGGGCGGCAAAATGCATGACGGTGTCGATCTTGTGGAACTCCATGAGATGTGAGACGAGGTCGAAGTTGCAGACATCTCCGCGGCAGAACGCGTAGTTAGGAGCAGAGGAGACTTCGGAGATGTTGTTCACAGAAGCACATCTATCGAGCACATCGAGGTTGACGAAGCGTACTTCTGGGTACTTCTTGACCAGTGCCTTCAACACGTGGCTGCCAATGAAGCCGCATCCTCCCGTGAACAGAACGCTCTTCGGCTTGTACTCCATCCTGCAAAGCTTTCAACGCACTCAAGGAAGAACTACACTCCTCTCGTGCACGGTCTTCTCTCAAACAATTTTCTGACGTTTCCCCCTACCACCGACCAGCCTTGCCCCTTACGTGTAGTCGGGTATACCCCTTATCATCCTGCTCTCTCTATCCTTCTGTAGCTTGCTTCACTCTCCTTGTATCCTATCCTCCTCTTCTTTTCTCGCACATTGTTAGCCCTCATAAATCCTCGCGTTCAAAAGTCATCACCATAGTTTCCTTTTCCTCGCCTGCCTTGCCCTGGACCTCATATCTTCTTCCTCATCCTCTTGCTCTTCCTCTGCCCATGATCATCACTGCCATTCTCCTCCTCATTTTCTCCTTCCTCCCTCCTCCTTTCCTTCTTCCCTTCCTGTCTCGCTTCTTGCATGGTCACCCCAACTGCTTGCAAGAACCCATCGTCACCCTACCCCACATTTATTACCCCACACCCCCTCTAAATCAATATACTATCAGATTACCCATCAAAATACTATGAAAAACGCCGGTGAGAAATTGTAAATGAGTACCCCTACCTCATAGAAATATCACCCCACCGTACCGAATCAGCTCACCCTGACGGGCGAAGTCCTACTACCCCACCCTACCTTTTTCCACAATGTCGTTTGTGAACCCGTCCAATTCAAAGAAATCACCTGGGAATGTACCCACCTAAAGTACCCCTGATTTTGGTGACCCCCTCGTTTCCCACTTGGACGTGATCCTGCTGGGAGTACCTCTACCCCAAGTTTACCCTGCAAACTACCCCTCAACTTCCAACCACCTCAAATGATGTACCACTACCCCTCCATTTTCCAGAAAGTACCCCTACCCATCACACATGGATCGCTTTCGACTCTTGCCACCTCATCTGGCAGACTACACCACCGACTACACACCCCACCTACTCAATTACCACCTCTTAATACGAAAAATAGGGGGTAGTCCATGCGCCCCCCGACTGAGCGGCTTCGGAAGTAGTCTCATCAGCTGCGATCGGACCGTCTTCATTTTCAAGTCATCAGTACGAGGACAATCAGGAGAGTCGACTGGAGCCCGCCGCCGGCTCGGAGAGTCAGACGGCCTGAAACCGAGCCTGAGGAGATAGACAGCCTCGGATCGGACAGCCTGACAGACAGACGGCTGAGCCTGTGACAGCCTCGGACAGACAGACAGACAGACCGTCGGCCCGACAGACAGACCGTACGGTCCGATGACGGAATACAAGTTTGTTAGACTTGTACTAGTCCAAAGTCACGCAGACATCACATCGACCTTAGTTGTAACAAGACAGTTTTTGCTCAAGACCGACTCGCGAGTTTAATGCACACAAAACCAGAATTGAGGAGCACATGAGAGATAGACTGTATGCTAGGATGTGAAACCCAAGCATCCAGACATGAGAGGACCTTACTGAGCAAGACGGCTAGGAAAGCCCCCTCGTAAGTCGTCTTGGTTTACAGGAGAGTTTTGTTAACTCGGCACTATCTGACTAGACAGACCGTACGGTCGGACGCCGCTGTGACAGCCTGGCAGACAGACAGACAGACAGAGAGCCTGGCAGAGCCTCTCCGAGAGAGATCGGACCGTCGGACAGCCTGCCCGGCTGAGCGGCCTAAGTTCGGTTCAGACAGAGAGACAGCCTGGGAGAGACGGCAGGAGACCGTGGCAGAGAGACAGAGACTGCCTGACGGTTGGGGTGGCTGAGGGCCTCGGAGCAAGCCGGGAGCAAGGGAGCAAGCCTTGAAGGGAGCAAGAGGCTTGCCAAGTTGCCATGACTCAGTGAAGGGACTGGAGCCGCACTCAGTCACTGAGGGAGCAGATGACTCGGCCCGGGGGCCGCCGGCGCCGGACCGTGGGCCGTACCGTGACGGCGGCGCGGCGCGCTGCCTACGGTCCTCAGCTTGTGACGGTCACAGGCGGCTGACCCGGCAGTGGCAGCCTCGGCCGGGTACCGGGCCCGGGGACTCAGGCTCGCAGTGACGCCCGGCCCCCGGTGGCCGGGCCGGGTTGGCCGGGCCGGGCCGGCCGCGGCGCCGCGGCCCCGCCGGGCCATGACATACACTCGGAATATTTTAGTTAACTTGGGATGGTTGGTGCGAAGAGGCGACTGAGATGGCGACGTTGGAGGGAGGGAAGTAGAGGAGAGTAGGAGAGAATGTAGAGCGAATGGCGCGACAAGAGTAGATGAGGAGATCAGGAGAGGGGAAGAGGGGAAGAGCGGGGAGGAAACAGAACATGGAACAGAGGAAGGGACAATGAAGAAGGAAAGGGAGATACAGGTTTGAGCGGGGGAGGATTAAGTGAAACGATGACGGGAGAGATGAGCGAGAACGATCACTTCCGTTGGGTATACAAACATTGTTGTCTCATGCTTGTACAGATCGAAACAGACCGTCCGATGTTCCACACACGTAAGTTCAGCAGTGCTTGACAGGTAGTCCCAACACAGCTGCTCCTTTGGTGTTGATTGTGTATGCTCAGGAGCATCTACTTGTCGAATTTCCTTGGGGTTGTATCACCAAGTGATGTTGCATATCTTTGCACCCTCATGCACTAACAAGGCCATTCAAGACCTCAAGATGAAATATTGTTTTCTTCTCCTCTTAACGCTGCGTTTTGCTTCCAACGTGGCTGCTCAGGTTGTGTTGAGTTGCAAACAGTCAGCAAGAATTGATGGATGATGTCTACAGAGATTTGTGGACACGTCGTTCAAGGTGATCACCTCCAAAGGGAACTTGAGTACGCTCGGCACCCCCCAGGTTGGAAGTGAAACCTGACATGGGAATGCCGCTGACTTGATCGAAAGAACGGAACGTATTTTAACCGCACCTGCTCCATCTCATCCTCCGATACTCTTGACTGCTCGTTCCCTACCAATCCCCTACCTCCTCTTCTAAAAAGGGGTGAGGAGAGCAGCTGGGTTGTAGCTGGAAGTGACTTGGCATGGCAGGCGATTATGAATGCCCGCAATCTTCCATCTGTTTTGTGGTGGCCGCGTACGGTGCAAGCGGGATCAAGTTCTCATTATCGAACGAGCTGCTTCAACAGGTTCAGTTGCAGGTGTGCTGTGATGAGACACTCTACATTATCCGTGTGATAACTTCAACAGAATGTGCAAACACAAATACAACAGAAGCTTCCCGGGCAAGAGCCGAACCCTACTGATGGAAATCTGATTATCTATGAGTTTGCGATCTTGTAAGCGCTTTGTTTTCCTGACTGTTTCATGATCTTTGGATTTGCTTGCAGCCCGCAGCAGCAATTCCTTCAACCGTACAACTTGAAAATATTCTTTGAAACCGTTCCGTTTAAAGAAAGGTGTCTGATCCAACAAACCGTTGCTTCTTGTGATTTCTTGATGTAGGAGATATGTCAATCTCTATTACGGCTCTCCTCCGTACAATATCCAGGTAATGGACAAGTGACAAGTGCGATGAATTTTACTATCATTGTTCAGTTTTCGCAAGTGACCGGCCCGTTCATACCGATCAGCAGCATGACAACTGCTCCATTTCAAAGCATTCAAGGTTTGTCATGGAGCAGTGGGTCCTTGAAGAGCTAATGCATCCTTATTGTTTGCTGGCGACAGTCCGTATCCGCGTGTCTCACCACAGTTTCTACGACAACGTCACCATTGGGGGACCGGAGCAAATAAGTATGATCTCGTTCATTTCGGTTCTGGTTGACTTGTGTGGGTTTCTTTCTCCGTGGTATCGTTTCTCTCGTGGGCATGCATTGTTTCGTCAGGCGGCCAGGTTGGTCTCGAGCGAGCTTGCGTCTTGTGTCCTGACAGCATCTGCAGAGCGTGAGCTTGTACTTGAATGGAACATATGGGAATTTCTCGTGGCGGACGTCGACGATGTGCGTCGGTGGCATACAATCGGATGGAAAATGCCCTGATGGGGTAGAGCTATTGAGTCTCCCTGGACAACTTGCGCTCTGACCATGCTGATTAGCTTTGGGAACGCCAATTTGCATTCAAGCCTCAGTTGTCAACCTACACTCTTGTAACCGAATCCTCTTGCGTGACGAGCTCGAGCTCATGTGCTCTACAGAGCTTCGGCCAGTCCAAGTTTCCTCAAGGGATATACTCGACATACCTTTCTCAAAGTCCCTTCAACGTTGCAACCTCGAAGGACTTCGTTGTGCAAGCAGATCTCAAGGTGAAGGGAGTGCGTGAAATCGGCTCTGTCTGACGCAGTTGGTAGTTATCAAGTTTCATTGACTCGATCCTTCAAAACAATGGTACACGATAGGGACTCTCAGCCCACGAGGGTCCGACTGTTTCCCTTGTATTGATCTTGCACAAAGATCCTCAGTTCAACGACGAGGTTCGACTAGCCTTTGTAAATTGCCCAATGAAGACGGTACGTCTAAGTTTTTTTGCCTGCACGACCTTGCTGAAGCTGTCTCAGATGACGTTGTATGCTATTACTGCGGTGAGTTTGTTTTGGTAAGATGTGAAATACCTGTTTGTATTGAGCACCTTTCGAAACAGGCCCTGAATGTGACTCAAACCTCCAACCCTGGAACAGTCTTTGTTGTTTCGTCTGTGAGAGCTTGACCTTCTGCAAGTGTGCGAGATTTTGAAAATCCTGCAGGTCGCAATAAAGGTTTCAGGGAAGTTAGTGGAAGGAGCCATAGCGGTTCCAACGTAGGGTGTGCCTGTACTGTGGGAAGTTTGTTCACTCCTTTTCAGGTTTCAAGCGAGGTACTCAGCAATGGATGCCAGCAACAAGTTTGACTCGGTAAAATTTGACGTGAAATTATCTCTCATGAACTTACTCCCTTCACCCCACAGCCTCAGGTGCCTTGATCGCCTTCGACCCTCGTTAAATGTCTCGAACTGACAATGATCATAACAGTACGGCAAAATGACGGTAGACTGGACACCGCGACAGGGGCAGGTAGACCGAGTGAAGTTGTGCAGTAGCAAACTGACGAGCGAATCGTTACAGGAAGGATACACCTACAACTTCTGCTTCAATGTGACCCACCCAGTCACTCACTTTTCCAACATCAGGTCCCGACCGACCTCATGGCGTGCCGTTGGGCTGACTTGACCCGTCAGGTGTCTTGGTGTGAAGGTGGTGAGGTGCCAGTATTGTACGCTCCAGGCCGATACCCTCCTGGTGGGATTCACGCGTTTACTGGCACTGATCCCCATCGACCGCTGACGAGAGTTCCCCACAGAAAGTAGCGACAAAGTTTCACACAAACTGGCTCCAGCTGTGGTCAGCAAACAGTGAGCCAGGTGAAGCCGTTGGAAACTCCCCCGACTTGTCGCTCACTGTCGTCTCAGTCTTCCCCATCGATTCGCCGAGCCAGTTCCCGTTGGACATCTCGAACCTCCAGCCACAGACTCGCATCACCTTGGGGCCGACGTACGTGACCAAGGTGAGCGAGCGAGCAGGAGGGCTGGGCTCCCCTTACGCTCCTATAGGTCTTCGATGACCTCCCTGGAATTGCTGCGAGGTTTCAAACGACCGTCGACCGACTGCTTGAGGTGAAGCCTCCTCTTCAGCCATCTCCTCTCGATGAGCTGCGCTGCCCGTCACTACCACCAGCCCGCTCCTCCTCCTCTTCCTCCTCCCTCTTCCTCCTCCTGCCTTCCTCCCTCCCTTAGCTCTTCCTCCTCCTCCTCCTCCTCCTCCCTCCTCCTGTGCTCCTTCTCGTGTGAACTTCTTTCAGGTCAACCCAGACATCAATGCCAAGGTTCAAGCCCCCATGGATCGAGCTGGAGCTCCGATCCTGCCGTCCCTGTCGATCGGGCAGGAGGTGTCGCTCTCGTTTCTTCCCCTTGCGCGTCTTACCTGCTTCCAGGTTTGCGTCATCCCACCGATTTGCCCCCAGCCGCCCTAGACGGGAACTTCAACGGTTCCCTCCTCCCTCCTGTATAGATCGAGCAGCTTCTGTCTCGACGTAAGTTAAGTTAGCGACCCCCTTAGCATTCGCCCCTGACTAGCAGGGAACATCCTGTTACAATATTCATCCAACGAGTAGATCAGGCTCTGAAACCTGTTGTGTGCTGCCTTCGCTTATTTCCTCAATATGGATCGGAGCCTTGAGTTCGGGCCCGGGACGACTCGCCAGTCAACGTACTAGTACTGACTGAGTACTGACTCCAACTTAGCTTTGGGCAGATGGAGACTCCGACTCCGATCATTCTGTCATCGCTGATCACGGCGCCGAGTCTGGGCAGCCGGGGTCCGGGCCCGGCGACCGGGCCCGGGGCAGGCGTGGCCGGCGGTCAATCATGCGGCTCTACCCGGTGGGGCGAATGTAAGGGTTGACTTTTTTTTCGAATTTTTTGGGAGACGGTTGAAAATTTCATGGCGGGCTCTTGCTTGCGGCGAGCGATCAAGGGGAAGAGTGTGAGGGCGAGAAGGAACCAGCCGCTGCCTCCTCTTGCTCCTTGACCAGCCTGCCATCATCCTCTGTTGACCGATTCACATCCTCACTCCTTCCCTGGCTCCTCTTCGAGCTTCAGTCAGTGCCTGCTGTTGCTGTTGAGAAGGGAACATGAGCGTCTTGCGAAGAGAAGGCTCTGAGAGCAGAGCTAGTGACGTGTGGAAGGAAAGCCATGCCTCCAAAGACGCCAAAGAGCATCTGGACATCGGAGATCCGGGAAGGTCGACGGATCCGAGTGGGGAGCTGAGATCACCATTGAAGGAGAAGGGGGTGAAAGCTGAGATCGCAGCAGAAGTTCTGCTGCTAAGAGGGAGGGTGCTGTCGAGTTTGCCTGTGAAGAGATGCTTCAAGTTGTTTGTGGGAGGGTACGCCGAAGACTTCGCCATGGAGAGGACGAGGCTGCACATGAATGTGTTCCCAAGGCTGTACGCGTGAGTTTCTGTGGTGCGGCATAGCTCCACCATTCTTAGACTTGTTTGCGCAGGTTCTGCATGGAGTCAGGGATAGACTTCGATGTGGTGGACATGATGCATGGCGCTAACGACCTCCTTCCTCCAGAGCCAAACTTCGCTCAGGTCTGCTTGCAAGAGGCCCAGGACTGTCTCGACCATTCTACAGTAGGGTTGCGGTACTTGGCCATGGTGGGGAACAAGGTGGGGCACGTTCCGTTCCCCGCGAAGCTGTCGAAGCATGCCTTCACAGACATCATCAACATCGTCAACGAGGAGGACAAGGAGCTGTTGAGAGCCTGGTACCTGCCCGATGAAGACAGCTACCCGCTCTACTACAAGTTGCAAACGCCTCTGTGTGCTGCTGAAGAGATAGCAAGAGGTGCTGATATCGAGGATCTCGGGCCCGAAGACAAGCTGAGAGCCTTCACAAACTATCGGGCAGTCCAGCAGTCGCTGCGGAGGATCTTCCTGCAGGCCGTCCAGCTGCTTCATGTCAGTGACTACAACAAGTGCCTGCTGCAGAGTGAGCTGGAACTGTTCCTGGAGGGGAAGAGCGGCGGTCAAGGCAGCGTGATGAGTTTGCGGTACATCCGAGGGATCAACAACAAGGACGGAAGAGCCAAGATCTACAAGGATCTTGAGAAGGACGGGCTGGACAGCAGCTGGACTGCCTATATAGACTGGATCCACCAGAATCGAGCTCAGCAGCTGCTGGGGTCGGGGAAGCAGATAGTGAGGTCGACGATCAACTGGACCCCCTTTGGCGTGACCGACTTCAACGAGCAGCACAAGGTGAGCAGCAGCAGCAGCAGCAGCAGCAGCAGCAGCAGCAGCAGCAGCAGCAGCAGCAGCAGCAGCAGCAGCAGCAGCAGCAGCAGCAGCAGCAGCAGCAGCAGCAGCAGCAGCAGCAGCAGCAGCAGCAGCAGCAGCAGCAGCAGCAGCAGCAGCAGCAGCAGCAGCAGCAGCAGCAGCAGCAGCAGCAGCAGCAGCAGCAGCAGCAGCAGCAGGTTGATGCATAGAAATCTAATTTGGGGGGCAGGCCTACTTGGAAGGAATCGAGCAGAACTTGTTTCAGTTACTTCAGGAGAGCATAGAGATGGACTTGAAGATGAAAAGCTCAGTAAGCTCTCCCTCTCCCTCTCCCTCTCCCTCTCCCTCTCCCTCTCCCTCTCCCTCTCCCTCTCCCTCTCCCTCTCCCTCTCCCTCTCCCTCTCCCTCTCCCATGCTCCTGCCTCCTCTCCCTCTCCCTCTTCCTCTCCCTCTCCCATGCTCCTGCCTCCTCTCCGCTTCTTCTTCATCCTCCATAATCTCCTCCTCTTCCATCTTCTCCTCCTTACTTCCGCTCTCTTACTCGCTTCTTCTTCAGAACTTTACACCAGATTATGTCGACTTTATCCAAGAGGTTCGCAACCATTCCGTTCACGCTGCCCGGCTCGCCTCCGGCTGCTTTCCCGTCCCAGAGTTTGAAACCTTGATGGGCATGCTGACAAAAACAAATACAACAAACACAGGTTACCCCTCTCCTCTCCTTCCTTCTCCTCTCCTTCACTTTCCTCTCGTCTCCTGTCCTCTCCTCTCCTCTCCTGTCCTCTCCTCTCGTCTCCTCTCCTCTCTTGTCCTCTCCTCTCCTTTCCTCTCCTCTCCTCTCCTGACTTCTCCTCCAGGTGAAAGCAGCCCGATCTTCCTCGTCGGCCCTCCAGGGTCGGGCAAGTCGACCATCCTTGCCTCCCTTGCCTCCCGTCTCTCAGCCTCCTCCTCCACCTCCACTCAGTCTCCTCGCTACGGCTCCGTCTTCGCTTCCTCCAGCGACCTCTCCCCCTTCGGCAACATGGACGAGGAAGGGAGGACCCAGCTGGTCATCAGCAGGTTTGCCAACATCTCCCAGCAGTCGCAGTCAGCTAGGGGCCTGCTGGGGGGGATCTTACAGCATCTTAAGATATGCCTGAACCTGTTCCTGGACGGCTGCTGGGAAAGTCAGTCGGTGAAGGAGTTTATGAGCAGAGAGCTGGAGCAGGAGCCGTATGAGACTCTCCTGCTCTACTTCCCCTTGTGCCTCAGAGAAGCTGCACAAGTGGTTCGTTTGCTACCCTACCTCCCTCCCTCCCTCCCTTCCCTCCTCCCTCCCTCCCTCCCTGTCAATCCTGCATCATTCCTTTTCTCCATTCATTTACCAGGCCATTAGGACTGTGTTTCGCCTCCTCCTCTATCTCCTCTCCTCCTCCTCTCCTCCTCCTCTCCTCCTCCTCCTCCTCCTCCTCCTCCTCCTCCTCCTCCTCCTCCTCCTGCTCTCACTTCTTCTCAGTTCAACCTCATCATCCTGGTCGAGGGGACCGACGAGTTCTCAACGGAACACCACCCAGAGAAAATCTTCGAGTGGGTTCCCAGCAGAATCCCAGCTAACGTCAAATTGGTGGTGTGTAGAAACTGCTGAAAA
>NW_005434414.1:42199-46147 GCF_000315625.1 Guillardia theta CCMP2712
ATCTTCTTCTCCTCCTCCTCCTCCTCATGCTCCTCCTCATGCTCCTCCTTTTCCTCCTCCTCCATCTTCTCCTCTTCTCCTGACACAACAAGTAGGAGGTAAACGTTCAGGACGATGACATTCAGTGCCGATACGAGTGGACCGTCCCCTCCCTCTGCCAGCAGCACCTCCAGCACACCCAAGACCTGCTGGTCGAGGACAAGGACGCTTTCTCGGCTCTCCTGCTGAACTACCTCAGCCAACGTATCACCTCCCTCCGCATCGCACAGGTCATCTCACTTCCTGCCTCCCCTCCAGCTGCCGTGTGACTATGTTTTCAGCTCAAGCTGAACCTGCAGCTGAGAATCTGCGGGAACTCGGACGACTTTGTGGCTGTCAGGAAGCACATTGCTGACAGGCTGCAGCTGGTGGACGTGGAGCTGGAGGAGCAGCAGAGGAGTCAGAGGGACCTCAAATCGTTGGAGGAGGGAGGAGGTGACAAGTCCCTGCTCTCCGCGTCTTGCTCGCTCGTGCAGTCGATGATCGCACGATCATGGTCCCAGTGGAGCATGACGAGCTTCTTGAAGCAGCTACAGCACATGGGGTCGGCGAGGAGGAGGAGAGTGTTGGCGAGCATGAGCAGGGACAGGGAGGAGCTGACGGCGCGAGAGAACGAGAGCAGTAAGGACAGCAGAGACAGCCTGGTCGTCTTCTCCTCCTCCTTCTCCTCCTCCTCGTTCACCGCCTCCTCCTTTGTCCCCCAGCTCTCGGCCAACGACAGGCAGCTGAAGTTCGAGCTGGAGGTGCTGCGGGGGGAGCTGAACATCGAGGAGAAGCCGGATGACAACGACGGTTACAAGTTTGACAGATCCGTTTACAACCTGGTGCTCAGTCACACGGAGAACACCAACTTGGTCTTTGAGCATCTGAAGAAGAGATTGGCGACAAACAGAGTGAACAAAACATGGCGAGTGAAGGCGGAAGAAAAGCGGCAGAAGCTGTTTCCGAGGTAGATGATGTGATATCAAGAGTAGGCACGATGATGATGATGATGGAGGAGGAGGTGGTGGTAGTGATGATGATGATGTTGATGATGGAGGAGGAGGGGTGGTGGTGGTGGTAGTGATGATGGAGGAGGTGGAGGAGGTGGTGGTGGTGGTGGTAGTGATGATGATGATGATGTAACGTATGATGACAATGATCTGTGACTCGAGCTGAAAGAGAGGCTATCAAGATGAAACCTGGTTCTAATTCCACATTGTGACGCTTGTATCATTGACTGTTCATCACTGATGTCAAAGAGACGTTGATCAGTGCGAAGAGAGATTAAAACATTCAAGTTCGTGACGACACTCTTTCACTTTCTTCACAGGCACAGCAGGCACACAGAGTTTTAGATTCTCAACTCAGTTACCTCCAGCGGTCGTCTACCAGCGCAGACATCAAGAACGTGGGAGAAGAAATCGATGTTGACATCCGCATCAATTCTCCTCTCTATGCTGTTCTCAACCTGAGCCAACCTTCTGCTATGGGTGCGGCGTTGAAGCAGATTGCAGCAACTCACAACTCCAGGTCTGTCATTGTCACATTTGTGTTCTTTCTGTTTGAAATCCTTCATGAATTTCCTCCTCGTGTTTGTGTTAATGACTTTCCAGGTTGAATGAGTGTTTGAAGAACCCCATCGTTGCCCATTTCGTCAAAAGTCAAATAGACATGGAGGTGAATGTTTTGGTGCCTTGTCTTGTCTTGTCTTGTATCGTCTTGTCTTTTCTTGTCTTGTATCGTCTTGTCTTGTCTTGTCTTGTCTTGTCTTGTCTTGTCTTGTCCTGTCCTGTCCTGTCCTGTCCTGTCTTATTTCTGCTTCTCTTTTCAAGGTTTTCGGCCGCAATTCCGTCGAGCTCAATCCTGAGTACCTCAAGGTACTTGAAATGTTTTTCTGTTTAATTGTCTTTTGATGCATCTTTTGTTCTCTTGCGTTGAAGTTCTGTCATTCTCATTTCAACTCTTCTGTCCATCTCTTCACATCACACTTCAGATTCCTCATAACTACTTGTTCACTTGGCTGATCTGTTTCCGTTGTTGCCCTCATGCTCTTACACGACTCTGAAAGTTGTATGATGTTTTTCTGACATCTTTCTTTTCTTCTCCCTTCCGCTCTCGTCTCGCCTCCTCTTCTACTCTCCTCTCCTCTCCTCTCTTACTTTCTCTTCTCTCCTCTCCTGCTCTCCTCCCCGACTCTTCCACTCCGCTCTCCTCCCCTCCCTTCGTCAGGCTCTGTACTCCCTGAGGGTCCTGGTGATCAGGAGAAGCAGGAGGAGGATACTAGCGATCCTTAACGTGATGGGTATCATACAGAAACAACTCGCAACCTGGACGGCGATGCTTCGATCATGGGAGAACGACAAGTTCGAAGACATCAATCTCGATCAGCAGGAGTGGAGGACGATGATTGCAGACTACCACGAGTTCCATGTTGATGAGAATGGAGTTGTGCACAGTCATGACAAGGAAGGGTATGATGTGATCTACGAAGATACTGTCGACTTGTTCTACAAGCTCGAGACAAGACTGCTGCTGATTGCAACTCATTACATCAGGATGGCAGAGACAGAGTGCTTGCCAGACAAAGTCAGGTGCCTCCATAGCGCTTTCACATGCGAGCTCGCGTTCCAAGAAGCGAAACTAAACCTCATCGTTGCTCTTCTCGACACGTTCCATCACTGTGTTGATGTTGACGACTTGCGGGAGATCATTCAGAAGATCGTTGACCTGATACACTTACAAGTTCCCATCAGTCTCAGCTCTCCCTTCATCACATCAGCGTACAACCTGCAGATCTCAACACTGAAGAAGAAGACAGAGCTTCTTGAGGGCCTGATGGTGAACATTCGGAACGATCAGAGGCTGTACAGCAAACAACTCTCCTCCCTCTTTTCCCCGGACTTTTCAACCAGTGGCCTCCCCCTCCCTGTCTTCACAATCTCTCAGGCCATGACAGCTCGCATCTCCAGTCTGCACGTTCATCGTATCTTGTCTACTCAACCAGTCTCTCATCATATCTTGGGAGAGCTCTGCTCCTCCCTGTCCCGCGTCCACACCTGCCTCGATGTTTGTGACTATGTTGCTGATGACATCGTGACAGGACTGAGGTACAAATTTCCTCCTCCTTCCTCCTTCCTCCTTCCTCCTTCCTCCTTCCTCCTTCCGCCTTCCTCCTCAACTTCCTTCCTCCTCTACCTCCTTACTCTTCCTCCGCTTCAACCTCTCCCTCCTCCCTCCTCCTCCTCTCCCTCCTCCCTCCTCCTCCTCTCCCTCCTCCCTTTCCTGCACTCTTCCTCTGACGTTTTCTTCAGCTGCAGTACGGGATTAGTCTGGCTCAGCGCGGCAAAGAACGTTACGCAGGAAGCATGCGATCTTTTGAAAACTTGTGTCGAGAGTTCTACCAAGAGCTGGATCCAGAGAGTTGAGTTTGCAGACAATCCGTTTGTTGTTGTTCAAGTCCTAGAAGCTGCAATCTTGGGAGATCGCAACAAGAACCTTCCAATCGCTCAAAGGCAGTTTGTACATGCCAAGAGGATGGTTGATATCATATCCACAAGGTCTTGTTTGTGTTGTTGTCTTGCTTCTTTCTGATGACATCTCCAGACAAAAATTGTGCGAGCTGATCGTGGAGATCGAAGCGATGAAAGAGGCGACAAAATCTTTTTGCGAGAGCTTTGACATCTCAAATGTTGATGATGAATCCTTTTTTCATCATATCAGCTCAGAACATGTCAAGTTCGGGCGTGAGGTAGGAAACCTTCATCTGAATCTTCCTTGGCATGCATGTCTACCTATTCCTGTCTATTCAACCATCATTCTTCATTACATCCGTTGCAATGTTTATCTTTGTTGCCACATCGATTGCATGTCTTCTCTTTCAGAGAACTGTTACACATTCCCACAACAACCTCCCCTCTCCTCCTCCTC
>NW_005434413.1:0-21213 GCF_000315625.1 Guillardia theta CCMP2712
GAGAGGAGAGAGAGGAGGAGGGCGGCTAACCTGCGAGAAAAGAGCTTCTCTGAGCATGTCCAGCCGATCTCCCAAGGTGCTGCAGCGATCCAAAACCTCTTGGAGAGGCTCCTCCTCGTAATCCTGTTGAATCAATGAAGGGAACCAAATCAGTGAGCCCTTATTCTCCTCCTCCTCCTCCTCCTCCTCCTCCTCCTCCTCCTCACTACCACCATCTCAACCACCATCTCTATTTCTATCTCCATCCTCCTCCTCCTCATCTTTCTCTCCATCCCGATCAAGCATCCTCAAACAGAATCACTCTCAACCTGAGCTCGCGACACGTTCACCACAGGCTCTGCTGCGGATACGTCAGTCTGTCGGGGCACGAAACTTCTTCTTCCCATGTACCTCGACGAGCATTGACATGCTTCAGCACGGCGTTCTCACTCAGCAGGTGCTGTCGTTCCACTTGCAGTGACGTCAGGATCCTGTCAGAACTCGTTCAGAACGCGCGGGAGCGACTGCTCTCGACCTCTTGATCGCAGCGTTCTCTGACTCGAGCCGGTTGACACTCGACTGCAGCTGGTGGGCACAGTAGTTTGACAGCTCGAAATCGAGATTCCTGCTCGACAACTACAGTCAAGTTTGACAATCTTTGACAACTCCAGTGACAAATCCAGCAGTCAAGTTTGACAACTACAGTCTTAACGGCTCCGACTGCTCCCCCAACTCCTCCTCACCTGGACTGTAGAGTCTTGTTCAACAGATCTCGCTCGATCTCCAGAACTTGCAGCCTCGAGTTCAGCGAGTAGAACTGAAAACGAAAATTTACAGAGGGACAGAAAACCCAGCTCGCGCCCACCTGCTGCTCGATCTCCATCTTCTCAGCACTCAGGACGGCCAGATTCTGCTCTGGGGACAGTTTGCTCTGTCTCGACATGGTTTCGTTCCTGGCCTTCAAGATTTCAAGTTCGCTGTGGGCCAACTTCAAGTTGAATTCGGAATTCGACAGCTCTGCGGGAAGGATCTCAGCATCGGGGAAGAGGGAGGCCAGCTCCAGTCCAGCTGACCTGCTTTGACAACTTCGATCTGCAAGGACGAGGGTCAATGGCAGGTGTCAAGTGGAGGCTCCTCACCTCCTGCTCCAGCAGCTTGATCCTTGCTCGCAGTTCCCCCGGCTCGTTGTTCTCCGGGGAGACGGTGAAGTCTCGCTCGACGGCCTCGCTCGTGTCGCTGTCGGGGTCTTGTCGGAACTTCCTGCCGTCGGACCCTTTGTGCGGCGTCTCCTGGGAGGAAAAGAAATGGTCGTGCGAGCTTCTCCTCCTCCTCGGCTGCGAGAGCTCTAGGCGAGAATCTCTGCGACGACGTCAGGAGTCTGACTACTCGTCACAGCAGTCTGTCTCTCGTCGACCCACAACTCCAGCAGTCACGCAAGCTCCAGAGCAGCTACCTGAAGACCGCTGCTACGTGCGACCCAGCATACTTCTCGAGGGCGGCGGAGGGCGAGAACGTCTCGTTCATTCTGTGGCTGTGGGGGAGGAGCGAATGTCAGGCGCGAGGGGAAGTGGAGGTCAGAGGTCGATGCAGTGCTGACCTTGCCTCCTCCTCCTCCTCCTCCTCCAGCTTCGAGGGTTTCCGCCCAGCCGGAGTGAACTGGATCAAACTTCAGCCTTCTTCCAGCCCGTCGGGACGGGCAGCAACTCACTTGAGACGGCTGAGGCAAGTTCGCCTCGGAGCCCTGCTCTTCATCTCCCTTGTCCCTTGCTCTCGGGCCGTCAACCGCGGCCTGCGGGGATCCGACGTTATCCCGTGACTCAGCAGCCTCCCTGGAGCTTCCCACCTGTACGATCGCCAGTTCGTACTCGTTGTGCAGTCCTTGAAAGCAAGCAGGGCGTCAGACAAGCTCAGGAGGGCGAGGAGGAGAGGAGGGAGGAGGAGGAGGAGAGGAGAGGAGAGACTCAGATTGTGTGTAAACTCATGAGCAGGCGAACGAGCTGACGCTCTGAGACGGCCATGCTGCAAGAGCGGGCCTCGTCTCTCGTCTGTGCCACGAGGGCACAGCCCCCTGCCATGAGGATACCAAGGCAGACGCTCGCGGCAGCTCTGGACCGAGTGGGAATCTCTTGTGTTGATATTCCAGGATAGACTCTCAGACTCCTGGACGTCGCGAGTGCAATCGACAGAGGACAAAGTTGTGGTGCGTTCCTGACGAGCAGGCGCGGACCAATCAACCTGGTTTAGGGTTTGCTGAAAGGAATGAGCCGTCGGCCCTTCCCCGCAACGGTGGTCACATCGAGTCTGCCTAGCGCGCCGCCTTGCAAGTTGGGCATGCCGAGGTCGCCTGCCTACAGCCGTAGCTGAGGGGCGGAGCCTCTTCAGCACACGCTCATCACCGTCTCTCCTTCTCAGCACCGGTGGACTAGGAGGAGGAGGGGGGGGGGGGGGAGCGGGGGGGAAGGGGCAAACCCCCCAACATTGAACAGGTACTCCTCGGCGTCTCTGCAACGCAAGAAAGTCAAAAACGGCAGGTCGTTTAGGGAGCAGCACCCGTCAAACTTCACCATGCAGCTCATCCCACCCTTCTGTACTGCTGTGATCCGTCCTGAAGCACCGATCAACCCACGAGGAGGAGGAGGAACGAGGAGCGGGACAAGGAGGAGGAGGGAGGAGGAGGGAGGAGGGAGGAGGGAGGGAGCACCGGCGCCCTTGTCAGGAAGGTACGGCCTCTCTTTCAGAGTTGTCCGAGACAACCTGACTTGCTGCCCTAGCTCAGCTGGAGTGTCCTTTCCGACCAGGACTTCAGCTACTTGATCCTTGTGCTGGGGACGGAGCTGAGCCTCGGGACTCAGGGAGTCCCTCTTGGAGTACGCGCGCGGCTTCTTGAGACCGCTCATCTTCGCTTTCCCTTGCGTCTTCACTTTAGCATGCGGCGTCTTAGGCAGGGGGCCCTTCTTGTGCCCGGTAGGAGATAACTTGAGCTCTGGCGTTTGAAAGCTCTTGCCTCTGCTGTCCAGCTTCACGGGATCGTAGGAGACGTCCTCGGAGGAATACGAGCAGGCGACGAAGATCACGAGGACGACGAGGAGAACTTTGGTGGACATGGCTGAAGTTCCTTGGAGCTACTCTGATAACCTTACATGCCAAGGGGATTATTCTGAACTCCTGTCATGCTCTACCTGAAGCACTTGTTGAGCATGATCCTCACTCTCTCCTCTTCAACCTCTTGTTTCCTCTCTCTTCCTCTCTCTTCCTCTCTCTTCTTCTCTCTTCTTCTCTCCTCCTCCTCCTCCTCTCTCTCCCTCACTCGCCTTCGCTTCCTGCCATTCCCGCCACCTCGGCCCCTCTTTATCTTTCAGCCCCCCTCATCCCCTCCTCCTCTCTGAGGCGGGCTCGTTTTGATCCGCCTTATCAGAGGCAACGCAATGCTGTGTAGTTCATCCTACCTACCCGCCGCTCCCCCCTCCCTCCTCCTCCTCTTCGTCCTCCTCGTTCCTCCTCGTTCCTTCTCGTCCTCGTCCTCGTCCTCCTCGTCCTCGTCCTCACCTTTCCTCCCTTTCCCTCTCTCACCTCTTCTCACCTCTACTTCTCCTCTGTGGTATCAAATTTAACTTTCTCACCCTCCTTCTCGCATCTTTCCTCTCCCCCCCTACTAGATTCTCTAACTCTGTCTTTTTTCCTGCGTCAACACAAGTTTTTCGTCTGCAATCTCATCCTAACATCTCTACCTCCTCCCTCCTCTAACTTCATTCCAACCACCCGACTCCTCTATTCTCATCTCTTCAACCCAATTTCACATACAGGGACAACATCTATCATCCCATCATGAGATCCTTGCATACAACCGCGTCCTTTACCCTCCTCCTGCTTATCCTTCCTCTATCGCCGTCATCCACTGTCAACACCCGCCCGTCCCTCCTCTGCCTTCGAGGTGGATTCCCCGAGGCCAGCAAGGAGCAGGAGCGGGACGTGGAGAACGTGGAGGCATCATGCCGGGAGGGAGCTGAGTTCATCAAGTCAGTCAGCCGCACAGCAGCTCTCTCCTTCGACAGCAACATGCGGCCGGTTGCTGGCAGGCCCATCTGTGCGACAATGGAGGATTGCAGGAAGTACGATGTAATGCCGGGTAGCCTTCAAGTCGTTCCCGTCTACCGCAACTTGTCGCAAGTGCGGGAGCTTCCTGGGATCCACGAGGGGCTCAACGACTTCGAAAGGGCCTTCCTGACCTTTGCTACTGAGGAGAGCGCCGACGCGCGGCACCTGCACAGCCTTGCGAGGATTTTTGAGGACAACAACGTTTCCTGCGGATCGTTGGGGATCTTCAACGAGGAGAACGAGATCAGGGACGAAGAGGTCTACCGCAAGATCGCTCAGTACGTGAAGGATGCGGAGGAGAGAGGAGTGGAGGTAGAGCAGTCGTTGGATCCGACTCCCAACTTGAATGTACCGGATGAAATGGATAGCGAGGATCCTGCTAGAGAGCTTCACAGTCGGCTGCTGTCAGCGGCAGCAGACGGTGAGAGGCGAGTGGGAGTGGGAGTCCGAAGGCTCTGACGAGGCTGCAGGAGACGTTGACAAGATTGAGAGGCTGCTGAGCGCTGGAGCTCCGATGGACCCGCAAGAGTTCCAGGTCCACTACTCCCCTCTCATGCACGCAGCTTCCTACGGGCACGTGGAGGCCTGCAAGTACCTCATCGAGCGAGGAGCGAACGTCTCCGCCAGGAGCTTCTACAACGGCACTGCCCTCCACTACGCAGCTGCCAAGGGGCAAGTCGAAGTCTGCCAGCTCCTGCTCGACTACGGAGCAGATCCCAACAGCTTCGCGGAGTGGGGAGGAACGCCGATGGAGTGGGCGCTGGAGACGTTCGAGATCGAGGCGGCCAAGTTTCTCTCCGGCTTGACCGGCGACTACCATCAGCTCGGTCGCGACCATCCTCGCCCCTGGCTCGGCAGCGACATCGACACCTTCCGGGCAGCTGCGAGGGAGGCAAACATAACGTTGGCCGAGGATGGGTACTGGAAGAGACTGCTGGCCGCTAGGGAGGCCGCCAAGGCTGAGCGAGAAGCACGACGGAAGGAGAAGAAGGGGAGGAAGAAGAAGGACCCCTACCGTGGAGAAGTGGTCGTGCCTAAGAAGAAGGTGGTGGTGGTGGTGGAGGAGGAGGAGGAGGAGGCTGCTGCTGAGCCGTCGCAGGTTCTGGATCCCTCCATGTTCTACTCGAAGTGGGTGGGCGACTCCATCAAGTTCGGGGAGTTCTGCGATGTGAGGGAGGGAGGGAGGGAGGGAGGGAGGGAGGGAGGGAGGGAGGGAGGGAGGGAGGGAGGGACTGCCGCCTGACGCTGCTGCTGTAGACCAAGAGCGGAGGACTCGATATCGCTATGCTCGACACGTCTACGGTACTCGAGGCTCTCAGCTTACCTGACCTGACGTGCTGGCAGCTGGGAGACAGGTGGAAGGACGAGGGAGAGGAGAATTCAAAACCAAGAGGATGGGATAGTTGACAAGTCAAAGATGATGAGGCCTGGGAATAGATTCTTGATGCAATTACAATGAATAAACAATCACAACAGAGTTGAACTAGCTCCGGCTCCAGCGTTGCTTGTCACACTTACAAACACTGAGACGAACGGTTCTGTATTAGCCCGACCGTCACCTGCTCTTTCTTCACTCCTCCTCCTCCCCGCCACCTCCCAGTCTGACCTGATGCTTCCCGCCGTTACATATCACGACGATACCATGCTCCTCGAGTACCGCCAGCCCCTGGGGCGCTACCAGCCCCCCCGCCATGATCGTTGACATCATCTGGGATCGCAAGTCCAGCACCCGGACCTGGGAAAATGAACGCGTGAGGGGTCGAAGGAGTCGCAACTCGCACTGGTTCACCTGGTTGTTGTCTGAATCAGAGATGAGGAGAAAATTCCCCGAAAGCGCGAGAGCTCGAGGAAAGGAAAACCCAACCTGAACATACACGGGTTGAGAAAGAGATAGAACCGAGAGGAGGAGGAGCGAGGAGGAGGAGGAGGAGCGAGGAGGAGGAGGATGAAGAGGAGGAGGAGGAAGAGAAGGAGAAGGAGAAGCAGGAAGAGGAGGAGAAGGAGGAGTTGGTGGTGGTGGTGGTGGTGGAGCAGGAGGAGCAGTAGCATGCAACACACTTAACCTGTCGTGTGCTTCCATCAAGGCATCGGACGGTTGCCATGCTCCTTCTGCTTCGGATCGAACCATCAGTGAGGTCTACCTCCACCAAGTCGCTCCTGTATTGATCTGTAACGAACGCCGAGACATCACCTGAGCAGTACAAGTGAGTCGAGCGAACAAGAACACAGTTGGTTGAGAGAACAAGAACACAGTTGGTTGAGAGAACAAGAACACAGTTGGTTGAGAGAACAAGAACACAGTTGGTTGAGAGAACAAGAACACAGTTGGTTGAGAGAACAAGAACACAGTTGTGAAGAGGAGAAACAAGAAGTAGCGCATTGCCTGCTCTTATCGAGATGCCTGCCGGATAAACGAAATCAGGAGAGTATCCGCTGCTACTGACGATGGGGAGGGTCGTGACTAGCTTGCTATCAAGAGTGATGATCCGGATCTTGTTGTTATACATATCGGTCACTGCAACCTTGGTACCATCCCCGAAGAAGCTCAGGGCACTCGGAAAGTTGAACTTGGCGTCAGTGCCGATGCCGTCTTGGAACCCAGCGCCTCCGTCGCCTGCCAAGGTTGAGATGGACATGTTGGAGACGTTGAAACTGCGGACGCGATGGTTGAAACCGTCGGCGATGAGCACGATTGAGTTGTCCGGTGACGTGGCGAGAGCGATCGGGTGGTTGAACATGGCAGCACGAGCCTCGCCGTCAGCGAAACCGACGTAACCGCTACCGGCGAGAGTTCCGACTTGCAACGAGATGACGTTGATGTACCTTACCACGTGATTTCCCACCTCCGAGACCAGCACAAGGGTGTCCGAGCCCAGCTGGAGGATGGCGACCCCTGACGGACCGTTGAAGCATGCGTTGGACAAGTTGCCGTCTATGTAGCAGCCTTCACCTATGCCGTAAGGATCCTCGCAAACGACGTTGGCAGTCCTGATCTTGTGCTTGCCTGCCTGGCATGCCTGGCACGAGTCGTTGTAGTATCCATACCCTGACGAGCACAGGCAGTCGGCGACAGATGTCGACCCAGCAACTGACTCGCTATAACTCGGGCACGACAAACAGTCAGACGACAGCGTTGCTCCCTCCGTCTCCCTATAAGTGTCCCTGGCGCAAAGCAGGCAGGCGTATGAGCCAAGAGTCTCCTTGTACTTGCCTGGCTCGCATGTTGTGCAGTTGCCGCCCCCGTCTGGTCCCGTGTACCCTGCCTTGCACTTGCAGTCTGTGTAGCTCCCGCTCCCTACCCCGGCGGTCCACGAGTTGACCGGGCATGCTTGACAGGTCGACGAGTTGTCTGCCGCGCGCCCCTCCGAGTACTTGCCTGCCTCGCATGGCACGCAGCTTGCGTTGCCAGCGTCCTCCTTGTACGTGCCTGGCTCGCATGCCGTGCAGTTGCTGCCCCCGTCTGGTCCCGTGTACCCTGCCTTGCACACACAGGCTTGCATCAAGCTGCTTGCTTCAGCGAAGGTAAAGCTAAATGCTGGACAGGTCGTACATTCCTGTGGACCGAGAGTCTCCTTGTACGTGCCTGGCTCGCATGCCGTGCAGTTGCCGCCCCCGTCTGGTCCCGTGTACCCTGCCTTGCACTTGCAGTCTGTGTAGCTCCCGCCCCCTACCCCGGCTGTCCACGAGTTGACCGGGCATGCTTGACAGGTCGACGAGTTGTCTGCCGCGCGCCCCTCCGAGTACTTGCCTGCCTCGCATGGCACGCAGCTTGCGTTGCCAGCGTCCTCCTTGTACGTGCCTGGCTCGCATGCCGTGCAGTTGCTGCCCCCGTCTGGTCCCGTGTACCCTGCCTTGCACACACAGGCTTGCATCAAGCTGCTTGCTTCAGCGAAGGTAAAGCTAAATGCTGGACAGGTCGTACATTCCTGTGGACCGAGAGTCTCCTTGTACGTGCCTGGCTCGCATGCCGTGCAGTTGCCGCCCCCGTCTGGTCCCGTGTACCCTGCCTTGCACTTGCAGTCTGTGTAGCTCCCGCTCCCTACCCCGGCGGTCCACGAGTTGACCGGGCATGCTTGACAGGTCGACGAGTTGTCTGCCGCGCGCCCCTCCGAGTACTTGCCTGCCTCGCATGGCACGCAGCTTGCGTTGCCAGCGTCCTCCTTGTACGTGCCTGGCTCGCATGCCGTGCAGTTGCCGCCCCCGTCTGGTCCCGTGTACCCTGCCTTGCACTTGCAGTCTGTGTAGCTCCCGCTCCCTACCCCGGCGGTCCACGAGTTGACCGGGCATGCTTGACAGGTCGACGAGTTGTCTGCCGCGCGCCCCTCCGAGTACTTGCCTGCCTCGCATGGCACGCAGCTTGCGTTGCCAGCGACCTCCTTGTACGTGCCTGGCTCGCATGCCGTGCAGTTGCTGCCCCCGTCTGGTCCCGTGTACCCTGCCTTGCACTTGCAGTCTGTGTAGCTCCCGCCCCCTACCCCGGCGGTCCACGAGTTGACCGGGCATGCTTGACAGGTCGACGAGTTGTCTGCCGCGCGCCCCTCCGAGTACTTGCCTGCCTCGCATGGCACGCAGCTTGCGTTGCCAGCGTCCTCCTTGTACGTGCCTGGCTCGCATGCCGTGCAGTTGCTGCCCCCGTCTGGTCCCGTGTACCCTGCCTTGCACTTGCAGTCTGTGTAGCTCCCGCCCCCTACCCCGGCGGTCCACGAGTTGACCGGGCATGCTTGACAGGTCGACGAGTTGTCTGCCGCGCGCCCCTCCGAGTACTTGCCTGCCTCGCATGGCACGCAGCTTGCGTTGCCAGCGTCCTCCTTGTACGTGCCTGGCTCGCATGCCGTGCAGTTGCTGCCCCCGTCTGGTCCCGTGTACCCTGACTTGCACACACATTGGTGAAGGGAAAGGCTTCCTTCGAATTGTGTTGTCATGTGATCAGGACAGGTTGTACATTCCTGTGTTCCGAGTGTGTCTTTGTATTTGCCTAGAGCACATGGTATGCAAGATTCGTTTGCTTTGTAGTAACCGATTAAACACACGCAATCGTTCAAGGTTTCGCTGCTTTCTGGGCTTGTCGAAAACTCAGGGCATGGCTTGCACAAGGAGTTGTTTACCGAATCTTTGTATGTGCCAGCCTTGCAGGGGGTGCATGTACTGCTAGAATTTGAACGTTCAAAACCTTGCAAGCAAGAACAAGTCTGTCCATCTAGAGAGGTTGAAAAATTTGGGCAATTTCCACACTCCGTGTCACTATTTACAGTGCACCCTTTTGACAAGATTTGCCCTGCATTACACATGGAGCAATTCCTGCACAGGTTGTCTGCAGTCTGGTTGCAAGGAGCTGCGATGTATTGGTTTGCCTCGCATGGAGTGCATGCCTTACACAAAGAATCCTCCAGAGCTGAACATGCTGACATCAAAACTTCTCCCTCCTGGCAAATCGTACAGTTGGTGCATGTTGAAGCTCCTTGCAAGGCAAACTGCTTGTTGGTACAGGAAAGGGAGAACAAAGACAGTTGAAAGGCTGTACCCTGAAAACCGCCGATCGATTCGAATGAAACTACAAGGGAAGAAAGAGCGAACGTCACGTTGTAAGACGATTCATGGGTGAAGGCACTCAAATTCCATACACTGTGACAATCGTCTCGAACCTGAACGCTGTCCAACAGCACCTGAGACGGGCAAGACCAAAGTTGAAGTCTCAACTGCGCAAGAGCGTCTTGCACTGGGCGGGTTTGCAGGAGAGAAGTGATATGAGTCGCGTTTGGCGGTGAAAACCACCATTGACAGTTGTAGTTGTAATGCCAGCCTCCAAACCCGTTGGTCACATTGATGATCTCACTTGACAGCAAGGTCTCTGATGCAGGACACTTACTGTACGAAGAGTCCCACGTAAGTTGCAAAGTGTATGTGTCTGACAAGGAACGATCAAGGTCAATCTTCACTCCATACTCAGAGTCCAGTGACATGGTGCTGTTGGAGACGTTCTCACAAGTAAAGAGCTGTGCTAGAGCGGAAGCAGCGCAATCCATGCTGAGGCATCGATACACGCGGTAAGTCTCAGACCGATTGGTGCAACTCGTCTGCTCCAGATCAAAAGTTCGCAAGGACAGCACAACCCTCGATATTCCTGGTGGTTGGATCAGCCAACTGCAGACATCGGAACTCGCTCCCATGGATTCAGAGACCTGGCCCGAGTTACTTCTAATGGGATGAGTCTCGTTTGTGCAACCCTCAGTCAACCCGACATAGCTGAAATTGACGCCCGACGGGCTCGGAATGGCTGAGATGGTGAGATTGATGTAAAGCCCGAAATTCACAGGGACCTTTTCCAACGTCGAACCACAGACTGTGCCAAAGGCCGATCTGCTCGCACAGAAGACATCTTGGCACACGAGTATCTCAATGAAGAAATCCTTGGAGCATTCCAAGCTCGCATTCAGGCCCAGAGAAAACTGCACGGATGCAATCGAGCTTGAAGGAGGAGAAATCAACCAGGAGCATGAGTATGCCTCTCCACCAGGAAGCATCAGTGCATACGTCCCCTGTGAATCCTTGGTCGTGCGCACCTGTCCCGCACAGGAAACAATCTCCTCTACACTGCGCACTTCCATCTTACCGCCGTCCTGCATGGACACGGGTATTGCAGCCCAAACCAAACCCAGATTCATCAGCAGGCATGACAACACGAGTACACTCAACCCACTGTGGGAATACAGTGACATCGATGCAACGAGAGGATCGGATTGGATCTTATCTGCGTTTCACGAGTGTTGCTGAATCATGATCTCTTCCTTGAGTTCAGTCATCTACCTCATCAGTTCACTGACTTCCTCTTCCTGCCTCTGCCTCCTTCACTTCCACAGGCCTCCTGCCTCTGCCTCCTTCACTTCCTCGTCCTCTCTCTGTCTCCTTCACTTCCTCGTCCTCTCTCTGTCCCCTTCACTTCCTCGTCCTCTCTCTGCCTCCTTCACTTCCTCCTCCTCTCTCTGTCTCCTTCAGTCACCATGATCCTCCTCCTCCTTCTCCCGCGCCTCCTCCTGCAAAGAGATGTCGCCATGCCATTTGACACAACCGTTACTCCAATCGTTACGTGCCCCCCCGGGGCCGGGCCTCGCCGCGGGCCGGGCTCAGGCGGCCCGGGCCCGGAGCGCTCGGGGACTACTTACCGCTACTGAACTTTTACTCAAAGTTAAGTTAAAAATCAGTAGGAGGACAATCAGGAGAGTCGAGGAGGCCATTAATGATATCATTTTTTAAAGTAAAGTGTGTAGTAAACTTTTTGTACTTCGATCGAAAAGTAGTTTGTTCGATTGCCGTGAGGTTGAAAACCAACTATTTCATCAGCCCGGCAGTAAAAAGAGTCGGCTTAACTTTCAGTAAACTCACGTGACGTGACGTGACGCGCTACCGGTAGTCACCTCGGGGAGTCCTGGGGGTGGTTGAGAGGTCACGTGACCCGATGATATCAATCGCGTCATCCGATCCCCGTGACTGGCATATCAATTGAACTTCATCTCTTGCGATTCATATCAGGCTTGCAGTGGACCACGACCCTCCGCGGCGGCTCAAGCTCGTCAATCTTCTAAGTGCCACCCTAAGCTCTGGGCCTCAACATGCCCCCCCCTCAGGCTCGCGCGGACGGCAGACTGGGTGAGTACAGAACAGGCCGCTTGCTTCCGAATCTTCATAGCACTTCCTCGTGAACGAACCCTGTCGCTTTACCTGCCGCGTCGCCAGCATCACAGCAGAAGCCATGCCGACAAACATGCCGACAAGCATGCCGATCTCATTCTCCTCCTTGGGATCTGCAAGCTCGCCGGAATCAGCAGCATCTCAAGGGTCTTCCAGGCGCAACCTCCGCGTGAGCTTCTCGCAAGTCGACGAAGAGCTGGATCGCCGTCACAACCGGATCCGCACCTTGACGAAGCAGCTTGTTCCTAGCGCGAGCATGGCTGACTTGCATGCTCGCCATGCCGACAATGACGAGGATGAGCCATTGCACTCTCCGGTGTTGGATCAGCTCTCCGAAGTAGTCTTGAGAATCTTGCCTCGACGCCACTCCTTGAACGACTTGCAGACGACAGGAAGTCAGAAACGTACCATCCTCAAGAGCGAGTCCACCCTCCAGTCAAACAGAACAGGCCGAAGGAAGTCGGACATCGCTCGATACGAGCTGAGCAAGACCTACACGTGTCTGGGCAGCAAGGAAGAGGCCAAAGAGACCAGGCCAAAAGCCACCTCCGCTCCAAGACTCGGGCAGAGGAAGACTCCAGAGCCTGCAGAGGTTGAGCTCAAGGTTGAATCTGGTTTATCTCATCTCTGGGACAACTGTAAGAAAATGAGCGACACATACCTTATAGGGGCTATCCAGACTCTTGAGCAAGTTTTCGTTCAGTGATGTTGATGTAGTTTACATAAGAGATTAGATTTGGTAGTGCACTATGTCAATTTCGTTTTCCAAGGCAATATATCCAACAGCCTTCACCTGAGCTACGTTTATACGAGAGCTTGTCTAGCGCAAGCGCAAATCTCAAATCAGGAACACAAATACAAGACCTGTTTACAGGTCTTGAGGCATCTTCTCATCATATCTTCAGTTGCCCTTTTGCTCACGCTTTACCGAGAGCTGGAGATGATTGATAACGAGACTTGAGACAGACATGTATCAGAGCTCTGTGAAGGCGAGCTCAAGCCTCCGCAGGAATGAATCTTATTGAGCAGGAGTGGGCAGCAAGAGAAGCCATGGTCTTGTCTTACAGCCATGAGGGCAGCAAGAGCTCTAACGGCCACCGGGCTTCTGGATAACAACCCCTGTTGGGCGACAGAGTGTGCCAAGTACGGGTGGTATCTCCTGTACTGTAAGATTGGCTGAACCTCGAGGAGAAGCAAGGGCTCTAACGGCAGTACGATTAGATGAACCTTGAGGAGGAGCAGGCAGCAGACCTAAGCGGACGCACGAGGGATGCTCGCTCATGCGTGAGGAGCCTCACATTCCTGGTGGTTCCCCTCGATTATGAAAGCATCGTCAACAACTGCTAAGGTGGTCTGTCCTTTCCCTTGCTGTGTGTGCTACGAATCAAAAGTGTGTTGGCGTTATCAAATAAACTTCATATCTCTACTCTTCACCTTTGTATGCGATCCAGCGGAGTTGCCTTGAACATTTGCTGTAGACGTCTGCAACCCTGTACAAACCCGTAAAGCTACGGGTGTGACAACAAGTTTTTTCACAGATCATGATCCAGGGATGATTTGATTCGTATTGTCTTGCTCCCTCTAGCTCGTTGTCCAGCTCTCAAGTCTAGTTGTCAGGTATGTGTAACTCATGTTTGCCTTTTCCCAGAGCCCGACGACAGGGAACAAGATCGTGGAGGACAATAAATAGAAACGCTCTCGTATAAACGTAGCTCAGGTGAAGGCTGTTGGATATATTGCCTTGGAAAACGAAATTGACATAGTGCACTACCAAATCTAATCTCTTGTGTAAACTACATCAACATCACTGAACGAAAACTTGCTCAAGAGTCTGGATAGCCCCTATAAGGTATGTGTCGCTCATTTTCTTACAGTTGTCCCAGAGATGAGATAAACCAGATTCAACCTTGAGCTCACCCTCTGCAGGCTCTGGAGTCTTCCTCTGCTCGAGTTTTGGAGCGGAGGTGGCTTTTGGCCTGGTCTCTTTGGCCTCTTCCTTGCTGCCCAGACACGTGTAGGTCTTGCTCAGCTCGTATCGAGCGATGTCCGACTTCCTTCGGCCTGTTCTGTTTGACTGGAGGGTGGACTCGCTCTTGAGGATGGTACGTTTCTGACTTTCTGTCGTCTGCAAGTCGTTCAAGGAGTGGCGTCGAGGCAAGATGCTCAAGACTACTTCGGAGAGCTGATCCAACACCGGAGAGTGCAATGGCTCATCCTCGTCATTGTCGGCATGGCGAGCATGCAAGTTAGGCATGCTCGCGCTTGGAACAAGCTGCTTCGTCAAGGTGCGGATACGGTTGTGACGGCGATCAAGCTGTTCGTCGACTTGCGAGAAGCTCACGCGGAGGTTGCGCCTGGAAGACCCTTGAGATGCTGCTGATTCCGGCGAGCTTGCAGATCCCAAGGAGGAGACTGAGAGGTCGGAAGCAGAAGAAGAGCGCCTGAGGAGCCACTCTCTCCTCTCGTCACGCATGGCTGCGGTCATGTTTGTCGGCATGGCTGTCGGCATGGCTGTCGGCATGGCTGTCGGCATGGCTGTCGGCATGGCTGTCGGCATGGCTGTCGGCATGGCTGTCGGCATGGCTTCTGCTGGGGCTTGGGGCGTGCGGTGCGGAGAAGCGGGGGAGGGAAGGGTATGTAGGAGGAGTTGCTGGAAGTTAAATATTGCCACCCCTGGGTTACAGCATGAGCCATGTGGAGGGGTACTTGATACTAGAAAAATGGGGGTCATAGAAGGGGTAACGGAGTGTTACCACGGGTGGTAGCTCGAAGATCCGACGATCACAGGCCATTTAAAAAACAAAAGAAATTATTTTGAAAACAAAGAGCAAAATTAGAGCATATCTTTTGGAGGTTCGAAAAATTCAACTCATCAACTTCGGCATCATCTTACAAATACATGTACATGTATATGTATATAGCGAGTACAAAGTCTAAAAGACAAATTGTAAACGGATTAACTTGTACTCTGTGACAGCAGGATTTTTTTCTAAAAATAGCGTTTATGAAAGTAAAGAAGGGAAAGGTTACTCGCCTTGCGTCCTGTCAGAGTTTTGACTTCTTCCAACATTCGATGCGAGGTATTAGAATCCTCTCTCAAGATTTCAAATTTTCCCCTGGTGTGCTTATCTTTCGGTAATGATCTGCCGGAATCTCAAGTTTGAGCCTGAAATGATCGGGCTACTACTCCATGAGTCACTACCAGTAGTACTGACGGTGTCAAATTTAACTTAAAACCGCCCTCGTAAGCACTACTGACTCGTGACCTCTCCTGATTGTCTTCGTACTGATCTTTAACTTAACTTTGAGTAAAGGGTGACCGTTTCCGAAGCTCATCGGACCGAGGCGGGCCCGGCGATTTCAGGCGGCCCGGACCGTACTACGGTACTGAGTCATAAGTGAGTCCCGCCGCCGGGCCCGGGGGCCCAGTGCGCGGCCGTCAGTGCGAACTACTTGACTCAAAATCAAGTTAAGTACCGCCGGAGTCCGATCCCACGTTTCAAGTCGCAGTGTATACGGAGTAAGTGCCGATAATCAACTGACTCGGTTGTTGCCCGGCCCGTGCCAGTGGCGTCACCACGATCGGATGGCCCTGGTGGGACTCGGCCCGGGAGGCGTGACATTTCAAAAGTCTTGTGACTGAAATTTGAACTGGAGGATTTGGTGGGAAAAATGGTGAGGCAAGTTCAAATTGAGGGTGTGGTGTGGTGGGGTGGGGTCGGGTGGGGAATTGCAGAAATCACATAGTAGGTTTGAGGTAATTTATCGAAATTATGACACAATAGTTTAAACTTTGATGAAATATATCTAAATATATTTCGAAAGTTGAACGAAGTGAACTGGGTGGGTAGTCCGCTGTGGGGGTTGTGTGGTTCCCGCCCTCGGGAAATGGCTTGGCGAAAGTATGGAGACAAGGGAGGAACGAGGAGAAGAAGAGGAGGGGGGATGAGATATACACGTAGATGAATCACAAGAGAGATAGAGAATCAAGAAGCAGGATCGCAAGAGCTCCTGGTGGCATTTAATGTAGAAATCGTCAAAAGTACTGGAAGGGGAGCTAAGAAGGAGGAAGTACACGAGTGAAGATGTCATGATGGGATGACCTGGGATTTTCTTTTATCTTGTAAATTTAGATTTCTTCGAGAGAGGCATAACATCACACAAACATAGAACACAGAACAGATTTGATCTCCTTGATTATACTGCATTGATCTGATATAACTTGCAGATGTTGGGTATCCAGCGATATTTCAAAAAGCTCGAAAGCTCGATAGCTTTTGGATCTGGTCTGTGCACAAAAGAATCAAACGTATGAGTCATATCCATGTAACTGTGCACAAGAACATTGATTCATTTGTTCACAGCAGTCAGAAGGAAGGCAACGCGAGGCTGAAACGAAGAAAGAGACTACAGAGGTATCCTGTAGATGACTGCGACAACAATGGATCACTCTCTTTCTTCCTGGCAGCCTCCTGTTTCAAACGAGACTGCTGTCAAGGTTGATAACCACTCGAGGGAAGATGAGTTCCAGGACACAGCTGCACAGTATTCGACGAGTACCAACAGCTGTTCTTGTGAGATCCTTGATCTCGGACTAGCAAAGGTGAGCTTTCAAGGCAGCCATCAGGGATTGCTCGATCTGATGTCATGGTGGCAGAAGCCTGATGACTCTTCAAGCGCGTGTGTGGAAGTGATTGTCATCGACTCTCCGGCTTCCATCAGCAACGGTGACAGTACAAGCTCCTGGAAATCTTGCGACCTGGCTGCTACCCCGCAAACGAAGATCAAACGCAAGCCGGCAGTGTTGAAGAAGCTCGAGTTTGATCACCCTGGTAGTGCGATGCTGTGTACGACAGAGAGAAGAGTCAGGCGAAAGACTTCCATCTTCGAGGCCAGCTTCCTAACAGTCACAAGCCCCTCTGGGCGAGGCCCAACTCCACGTAGGAAGGCTGCCCGGTCTCAGACAAGTCCACAGAGCACACCAGCACCAGTTGCACACTCAACAGACACGGGCAAGAGTAAGGCTCCCTCCGAGCTGCGGACGCTGTCGCGCGACAACGCTGAGAACCGATCTCCTCAGAAGGTCGACATCGTCAGTACGAGCGACATGGCGGATGTGGAGTGTATGGATGACCAGTCTCAGACAAGTCGACAGGGTGCACCAACACTAGTCGCTCACACGGCAGACACAGACAAGAGCAAGGCTCCCTCCGAGGTGCTGACGCTATCAACTGTAGACGCTGTCTCGGGCGACAACACTGAGAACCGATCTCCTCAGAAGGTCGACATCGTTAGTACGAGCGACATGGCGGATGTGGAGTGTATGGATGACCAGTCTCAGACAAGTCGACAGGGTTTACCAACACTAGTCGCTCACACGGCAGACACAGACAAGAGCAAGGCTCCCTCCGAGGTACTGACGCTATCAAGTGTAGACGCTGTCTCGGGCGACAACACTGAGAACCGATCTCCTCAGAAGGTCGACATCGTTAGTACGAGCGACATGGCGGATGTGGAGTGTATGGATGACCAGTCTCAGACAAGTCGACAGGGTTTACCAACACTAGTCGCTCACACGGCATCTCCTGAGAAGGTCGACAGTGTTGGGGAGTGTAATTTCAGGGTTGCCCTTGCGCCTGAAGGCTCCTGCGGATCCCCAGTACAGCCCAAGTCTGTTCCCAGTGGCTGCGAGGACGTGCTCGCCCTGGCCTTGAGCGATGTGCCGGGAGCAGCAGCGATGGCCGGGCCCAGAGGGCTGCACGCAGCGCAAGAGAGCATGCTGCACAACGTTCTCTTGTCGTCAGGAGAGGAATGTGACTCGTTCCTCACGAGCGCAAGGACTTGTCTCCGGATGAACCGCTACCTGTCAGTCAACCTCCTCCGTGCTGCTTGCAAGCTACTGGGCAAGCACGCTGGCTCGAGCGATGTCAGGATGAGCCAGCTGAAGGAGGTGCTGGTATGTGGCGCGCAACGTCTACCTGGGGACCAGCTGGAGAACTTTGTGAGGAACAACCGGCTCTTTGCAGACCTGATGGTGTTTGTACATGAGTTGAGGTCCAAGCAGAAGAACCAGAGCCCCTATGGCTCCTACGTCCCGTTCCTGATCGACCTCTGCAAGCTCTACGACGGTCAGTTCGGAGAAGGAACTTGCGTAAGGGAGCTCCTGGTGGCGTCTGGTGTGCACGAAGAGACGCTGGGCCCGTCCATCATTGAGGTCATGAGCCTCGTCGGTGAAGGAGACTGTCGCTGCCCGTCCGACTCTGCGTGGTTGGACCTGCACCAGCTCGTCACCAAGTCATGCTGGAAGTCAGAGAGGTTTAGGAGGTGTTGGAAGCGAGAGTGGGAGAAAGTCGCCAGCCTGAAGCTGAAGCTGAAGCTGCTTCACTTCGACGACAGCGTCTTCGCAGCACAGGTAGTGGAGGGCATACTCCTCGGCAGCTGCTGTACCTCCATGGACTTGGACGACTCTTGTCCCTCATGGGAGAAGTTTGCAAGCGAGTATGAAGGCACTCTAGACCCCCTCATGGGGGCTGGTGCGCGTCACATGAGCGAGAGCGAAGTCCGAGAGGAGGTGGAGTTGTGCGTGCTGGTTGTTGCCCTCGTTCGTCATTTGACAACCACCGAAATCCTGCAGAGGAGAAGCAGCAGCGAGGAGGTTGAGATTTCTCCAGGGACAAGACACAAGGGCAAGAAGGTTGCAAAGAAGACAATGACCGCAATCCTTCAGAAACTGCAGAAACTCGATCAGAAGAAGGCAAGAAAGACTCATGGCATACCGGCTCTGGGGTATTTGATCAAAGTCGCCAAAATCGTTAGGGAGTCTCTGAGGGAATAAATAGACGATGGTTAAAACAAGATTAAAACTTGTAGCTTGTTATGTTGGATGAGTGAAAATCAACGTATTGGTTCTTTCTTGCAACATCTTCTACCCGTTTGTTGCTGGAACAGTTTGCTTTTCTACACGGGTAATGTGATGGTTGACAGTGTAAGGTTACATATATCTGCTACAAGATGTGACATTGCAACGGACAATAATGCATTGGATCACAAAATATGAAGGCTTTCAGTAGAAACACCAACCAGCGATATCGTAGACACAGGATAGGATAGGATAGGATAGGATAGGATAGGATAGGATAGGATAGGATAGGACAGGACAGGACAGGAGAGGATAGGAGAAGACAGGACAGGAGAAGAGAGGAAAGGAGAGGAGAGGAGAGGAGAGGAGAGGAGAGAAGACGAGGGGAGGGGAGAGGACGAGGGGAGGAGAAGGACAGGACAGGAGAAGACAGGACGGGAGAGGATAGGACACAGGAACATGGAGAACTGATTTGTCAGATCTTATGATATTCCACATCAGACATGGCAAGTATGTCCAGTCTGACTGCTAGGCCCCCAGCTTGTCAGCTCATTCCTCTTGCATCTGAGACCCTTTGATGCTGATTTCAAGTGTGCAGTAGAGGAGTTTGTGACGAGGGGAGGGAGACGAGCAAGGAGGAGGTATGTAGATCTTGTTGTATTCTAAGGTTTCAACAGCGGTAGGAGCTTTCATCCCCAACTAAGGTTGGGCGAGACGTGACCGCTGCGGGAGCGACCGGCTCTCATGGCGCGCAAACCGCGGGGGAACGCTTGTTTCTTGGGCTTGTTGAACGTGAAGGGGATCTGACCTTCAAAGGCTTCCACCCAGTGAGCAGGATCTTTCGGTACGAGGCAAACATTCCTGAAGATGTTGCGGATCGAATGCTCTTCTACATGAGATATCTTCATCTTCTCGTTGTGATGTGTGTCGTTCCTGGGATCGAAGCCCTGAAAGCTCCCGCGCCTCAAGGTAACAAACCTGCAACCGTCATGTTAGTACTGCTGCCACTCGTGAACTGTAGTGTGCGGGGGGACTCTGTCTTCTCTAACTACGATGCCAAAGGAACCTGTTTGCTAACAGGTGATCGTGTTGATGTCTACTTTCTAGCTTCCATGTTCACAGGGTCATATGATCAGCGTCATCATCTATACCCTACACGCTTCTCACCCTTCCTGGTTTTCAATCTCACATCTGGGCATACCTGTTGTAAAACTCGTTGCTCCTGTTGGGGGCCACCTGGAAACCGGAGATGCCGCAGAATCCTTTGTCAGGATCATCCTCGAACTCGAGGAAGATGAGCTCGTTCACTGCGCAGAGATGAAGGAAGGCCAGAACTGACCGCTTCGTGCACTTGAGCCGCATCTTGCAGCAGTACATCATCTGTGAGTCGAGCTGCTGCTTGAACCTGGAGTCCTGCACCTTGACAATCGTTTCAAACCACGTTGTTATGATCTGCTCGCAGATCGCATGCCAGTTGACTTGCCCGTTGCGCGCTCTTTCGTCTTTTGCTGTAGGGTTGTTGTCTGCCTCTCTTTCTTGGTTCCTCTGCTCCTGTTGGTCCTGCTGGTTGGAAGCAAACAAGTATTCCAGTCTTGGTGAATCCAACGCATCATCCCTGACCTCCTCCGACGTTGACGGTAACTCAGCAGACGCTTGCAGTAGCAGCTGCACTGGATCAATAGAGGGCTGTTGGTTCTGAAGGAATTGGAAGACTGCGAGGTTGGGGGCGGACAGGAGGAAGGCAGCATCAGCAAGGAGGGGGAGGTTGCAGATGACTGGCTGCTGGGAGGAGGATGAAGGCTGCTGGGGGTCTTGAACGGGAGTAAGGAGGACGGGGAGTAGCGGCATGGCTGAGCGGTACGAGCACTAGGATAAGTAGATCGTTACACTACTGTTACGATTGCTATCGTCGATGAAGGGGTGGGTGGGGTGAGTTTGGTAGGCAGATGGTGACGGGAGTGGTCACAGGGGTGGGTAAGGGTAGGGGTGGTCAATGGGGGCCATGGAGCAACAGGGGGGGTACTGGGGTCAGTTTACACTGGTCTGTGTCCTTCTTGGCATGTAAAGAGGCAGCAGCCCTAGGGGGTGGGGGTCGTTGGTGGGTTAATTTATGGGGTAGTAGGGTCTTCGGACGGTAGGGTCCGAGAAAGAGGGGTAGTAGGGGTATGGAGATCAAGTTGGGGGTGGGGGTCCCTAGTTTACCGTGGAAAAAGAGGTCAAATATGTTTACCGCAGGGTGGGGGTAGTACCAAATAGGGGGTACGTTTAGAACAAAAACAAGGAGAATAGTGTGGGTAGGGGTAACAAAAACTACCGGTGGTCTCAAATTATAATGGTTGTGATATCTACTTAAAAAAAGCTGAATATCTGGAACAAATATTTGAATTTAAAATACAATATCTCGGTACAAATAAAAAGTATAAATTTAGAACACCAATGAGTCTTTTTTAGTCATCGAGGGCTCCCGGGCACTGACAGCCCGGGCCCGGTCGCCGGTGCGACTATGCAGTGGGCCCTCGTTGCTGCCATGGTCATCGTCACAGTGGGCGGAGGAGGAGCAGGATCAGGAGCAGGCAGGAGCAGGATCAGGAGCA
>NW_005434413.1:26281-27596 GCF_000315625.1 Guillardia theta CCMP2712
GAGTGGTGGAGGAGAAGGGGAGGAGGAGGTATCAGGTCGACCTTGACGTCGTCGGTGACATACTTGGAGTAGAGCGCGGCGAATGAACTGGCGCTCTGACTTCCGTAACTGGATGCCTGCAAATCTTTCAACCCCTCCACTCTCCTCCTCCTCCCTCTGCTCCTCCTTGACATCTCTCTCTCCTTCCCTCCCTCACCTCCGAGTAGTGCATGGGCACTGGAGCTCCGATCTCGTCGTCCTCTGCAGTGGGAAGCAACTGCAGATGCAGCGTCAGACTGAGAGGATTTCCCATCCTCCTCCTTCTCTCCCTCCTTCTCTTCCCATCTCCTCTCCCTCCTCCTCCACGCGAACAGTCTCACCATGGGTCTCGACGAGGGACGAACAGGTCCATCTCCCTGTCCGAGCAGAGTGAGAGGAGGAGAGGGATGAGGAGGCAGAGGAGATGAAAGACGAACAGGGGAGGATGAGAAGAGGAGGAGAGAGAAAGAGGAGGAGGAGGAGGAGGAGGAAGGAGGACGAGAGGAGAGGAAGGAGGAGGAGGAGAAGGAGGTGGGAGGAGGAGGGTGGGTGGTTGATTGATTCGGCTAAATAGAGTGTTCTGTCCTGCTCTTTAGGCCCTCTGAGGTATCACCATTCCTAGAACAGCATCAGGTCGAGCTTCTGCCAGTCAAGCGGAGTAGCTGCAAACATACCAGCTCAGTTCCTCCTCCTCTTCCTCCTCCTCCTCCTTCATCACTCCCTCCTCCTCCCCCTTTCCCTCCTCCTCTCCTTCTTCAATGCTCCTCCTCCTCCTCCTCCTCCTGCCCACCTGGATCCTCCACGTACTTGACCAGCTGCGTCTGCGTGAGCTGCAAGAGACCAGCAACAGTGGAGGCGACGCCTGCAAGGGACCATCACCTGCATTCCTCTTGCTCCTCCCTCCGCTCCTTTTCTCCTCCTCTCTCCCCTCCACCTCCTTCCTCCCCCTCGTTCTCCTCTCCCCGTCACTTTATCCCTCTCCTCCTCCTCCTCCTCCTCTCCCTCCTCCATGTTCTCAACGACTCATACCAGCAATGCGTCCGAATGAGGCGTATCCTGCACAGCCATGAGGAGGAGGAAAAGGAGGAGGAGGAGGAGGAGGAGGAGGAGGAGGAGGAGGAGGAGGAGGGGGGAGGAGGAGGAGGAGGAGGAGGAGGGGGGGGGGGGAGGAGGAGGAGGAGAGGAGCGGGGGGAGCAGGAGCAGGAGTGTTGGTGATGATGTGGCGGTGGTGTCGCCGGAGCTGTTGTTGTTGTGCTGCTGCTGCTGCAGCAGCAGCTGATGATGGTGGTGTTGATG
>NW_005434413.1:27734-35895 GCF_000315625.1 Guillardia theta CCMP2712
ACCTGTCGAGCTACAGGAAATACAACAAAGAGAGTGATAAAGGCCATCTGATCATGCCACAGCAGGAAGAGACCGTAAACCTGCAGTAACAGTAAACGCCAGTCTCCTCCTCCTCCTCCTCGTGCTCTGCTGCTGCTATCCTACCTCTTCCTCCCCCATCTACTTCCTCTTGCCCCCCCCCCTCCCCCCTCCTCTTGATCTCTCCCTGCCTCCTCCTGTTCTTCCTCCCATCTCCCCACCTGGGACAGAAGGGTCACGACGATGAAGGCCAGCCGTGGGCGGTTGAGAATGTAACCGGCGAATCCTGCCCATCATCATTACATACTGTAGATCATCTCCCTGCTGATGCTGCTGCTGCTGCTGCTGCTGCTGCTGCTGCTGCTCTTTCTTTCCTCCGTCACTCCTTGCTCCCCCCCGTCCCACCTTCCTCTATCATCCCACGGCTCCCTCTGCTTATTCCAAAAGCGTGTTCCTTTCCCATCCTCCTCCTCTACTTCAGGCACCTGAAGCAGTGCAGAACATCATGGGAACGAAGCCGAGGGGGAGGATGATGTTGAACAAGTTCTGCGAGGGAGGAGAGGGCTGTCAGCACACATGAGAGGTGGAGGCGAGAAAAACCTTGAGACGGCTCGAGACTTGAGGGTCCTGGAAGAAGTACTCCACCTGGGGGCCCAGCGTGGCAAGGAGGAAGCCCTGCGGGTAGCAGGAAAGTTACAGGAGGGAGGGGGGGAGAGGGAGGGAAGAGCGGGGGGGGCATAAGGAAGAGGCAGAAGGGAGGAGGGAGAAGAAACAGAACAAGAATGCAGGTGGTGGTGGAGAAGGAGGAGGAGGAGGAGGGAGGAGGAGGAGGAGGAGGAGGAAGGAGGTAGGAGGAGGAGGTAGGAGGAGGGTCTCTCTTGCCTGACGGAAAATGTGCATGGAGAGGAAGATGGTGACATAGAGAAAAGGAGCTGAAAAGATCTGCAGCATACGCTCAGCACAAGCTCGCAGCGTCCCTCCTCCCTGACCTGCACGTGCAGAGGCTTGTCCATGAGCGCGTGCGGCTGCGTATGGTGGGCAGGAGGAGGAGGAGGAGCCTTCCTGCCGCCGTTGCTATGATGGTGAGTCTGAGGAGGAGGCTGAGCTCGGAAGGGGAGATCGGGCCAGAAGAAGAGGCCCGTCACAAGGCAGTACAGTCCTACCCCCGAGTACCCTAGGAACAGCTCTCTGCGCTGTATGTTCCATTCCCTGTGGAGCTCCCCGAACACCCAGAAGACGCCGGTGGAGAGCTCGAAGCAGGTGATGAGGTAGGCCATGGCCGAGGCCTTGCGCGTGCCGAAGAGCTCGGAAAACTGGAAGCAAGGCATCTGAATGAAAGGGCCTGCTATGCCTAGCAGGAAATATCCCAGAACGGGGAGCACGGTGTCGTTCTTGTCGCAGAGCGCGAGTATGATTGAGCCTGCGATCAGGAGCAGGCATCCGACGAGAGAGGTGAAGCGAGGACCGCACTTGTCCAAGATCATGCCGAGAGGAAGCTTGCAGAGCGCGTTGCCCGCAATGCCCATGGTCGCGACGGCGTTCATGAGGGTAGACTGCTGGTCGGGATCGAAGGCATCGAAGAGACCTGAGTCCTGGAGCACAGGGCGCAATGCTGTCCATCCGTAGGCCTCACCGGAAGCAAGGAGGACGTGAGTGCATGCAGTAGCAAAGAGGAAGTAGCGCTTTCCTTTCGATACCTCCATAACATGCGGGCCATGGTGGTGCGGATCCATGGTTGTAGGAGCTACGGGGTCGTTTCTCTATGCTCTCCTGTGGGGAGCTTCACGATATGACCTTCTCCTTATGCGCAATCACCAAAGTATCGAACCCTCTCCCCTCCCTCTCCTCCTTTTTCCCCTGCAGGTTCACCAAGAGGGCGCTTCTCGAACACTCGCTGGGGAGCTCGTCCAGCTCTCGGTGCACTCCACAGGGCAGCTGGATGCTACAGGGATCTGACAAGAGGATGGGAGGAGGTGGAGTAGGAGGGAGACGGAGGAATTGGAAGCAACTTCACCGACGGGAAGCAAGCAGGGCGGGAAGGAGGACAGGGACAAAGGACTGACTAGCAGGAAGTACCCCCAGTGGTCGACTACCCCAGAAACTGTGGTTTTGACTACCCCTCCTCGTAAACACCCCACCCTTCTCCTCAATATTTCACTGCACCCTACCCACCTTTAAATGTCAATGGGATTTCATAACCCCTTAATTTACCTGTAAGTACCCCTCTATTTAGGCATAATTTTGACCGTCGATTTTCATGTACCCCTCATCAAAGAACCTTTCCCTTCCTGCCTTTTAACTGCTCAGGTACGTAGTACGTAGTGCCCCTTGAAGGGGTGGGGGTATATAATTGACCCCACCCCTATCTTACCATCAACTGACACTAGATACGAGGGGTACGATGCAGTTGCACCCCTACCCAAAGAACAAAAACATAGCTCGGTCTATGGTGGGTAGTCTGTCCCTTCCAATTGCATAACCCCTTCTAATACAGTAAAAAGGAGGGGTACTTGTTCGATCTGGGGGTGAGATGTTTCCAAGTTCGAGTACCCTTCCACTTCACTAGCAACACCGTGCCCTCATCCCTCTAAAGGAAACTTGCCAGGACGGGCTGCTTGCTAGGACTCAGTCACGGTCAGCCCGGCGCCCGGCCACGGCGCCGGGCCGGAGCGGACCCGGTCCGTGATCGAGCCTGTCAGTTACTAGCCTAGTAGCACACTGACCGTTCCCGAGCCCGGCGCCGGGAACTTCGACTCGCAGGCTCGGGCCGGTCAGTCACTGTCCCCGATCGCGGACTCATTTAGAATGCCGTGCTAGTTTCGAAGTTCCAGAGTCTCATAATGAACTATGTAGTATGGTATCCGTAGTATATCAGCCGCCACAGTCTACGGCATCCCAGGCTGCCTGGCACTTCCTGTCCGGAGGTCACTCTCTGAAGTCTTCCCTGTCGTTATGCTCAGTTGCTGCTGCTGCTGCTCTTCTCGAGAATCTCGGCGATGATGGAACTTGGATACTTGCCTCCTCCTCCACCTGACAGCAGTCGGTCAAGGGCTACCCCAACCCTCGTATCTTGTCCTGCTCACCTCGCTACCTTCCCCGTCCAAAGTCTCATTGGCTAGCTTGGACTTGGCTTCTGCAAGCTGAAGAGGAGAAGAGTAAGACTCCAAGTGCGTCTCTCCAAGTTGCTTGAACCCCACCTTCCATATCTTCTCGTCTACCGTCTCCTGCACCACCAATTTGATAACCGTCACAGGTTTCGTCTGTCCGATCCTATGACATCTGTCTTCTGCCTGTTGGGAGAATTCTTCAGAAACTCTTCGCCCTCAACCAGGCTCGTCGTGCCTCCTCTTCCGCCCTCAATCCCCCCTACTCCTTCCCAATCCTCTCCTTTCCTCCAACGTACCATCAGCCTCCTCCGTACCATCCTTCTCCCCTCTTCACTCCCCTCTTCTCCAATGATCGCCCTCTCTCCTCCACCCGCACTCCTCCCCCTTCCCTCCCCTCTCTGCCTACCTGACGGTCAATCTGAGGATTGAAGTCAACATCATGCAGGATGACTGTGTCGGCCTGTCCGAGCTATGTCAGGGGGCAGGAGAAGCAAGGAGGGGGGGTGGGGGGGAGCACCGCGGTTAGGTTGATCCCCATGCCTCCTGCTCGGGTTGAAAGGAGGAAGCAGAAGATGGAGGTGTCGGAGTTGAATCTGACGCAAGTCATAACATGAGGCATTGAGAGTTACACAAGTCAAGAAGTTTGGAAGAGCAGCAGAAGCAGGAGAGGAAGGAAGGGGATGAAGTGGTAGTGAAGAGCGCAGGGAGACGAGAAGGGGGAGCGGAGAGGAACAGGACAATGAGATCATACGAGGAGAGAGCGTATGGAGGAGAGCGAGGTAGAGGGAGAAAGATGGCGCAGGGTAGAAGGTATATGGCTGGAGAGGAAGCAGAAACCTGTCTAGCAATTCCTGCCTCTCCTTTACCGCTGTACTTCCGTCCAGCCTCGTGTAGAGATAATCTAAAAGAGCAAGAAAAAATGCGATGAGCAAAGGAAAAGAGAAAGAAAGCAAAGGGAGGAGAGGAGGAGAGGAGGAGGAAGAGATGGAGAAGAGGAGGAAAAGAGATCTGAGCATGAAGGTAGGTTGAGCAAACCTTTGTCAATCAAGAAATCTTCGATTATGTCCAGCATGGTCGTCCACTGAGAGAACAGCAACACGCGATGCCCTTCGCTCTGCAAACAGGGAGAGAAAGGGGAAAAGATGTGAGAAAGATGTACCAACGAACAAGTCCAGAACAAGTTCAAAACAAGTTCAAAACAAGTTCAGAAGTAAGCAGAAACAAAGTTTAGGACTCCTGGACTTGTTTGTTTGCCCACCTGCAGACGGGGCAAAATCTCCTCGAGTTTTCGAAGTTTTGCAGAAGAGGAGATATCTTCAGGCTGGACGAACAGGTGAGAGGGGCGGATTGCAGGAAAGATCGACTGCACCTTGAGACTCAACTTGTTCAATCGCTTGTGATCTTGACACATTTGATGCAAGACGAAGTCGGAATAATCCGAAATCTCCTTCTCCACCTTTAAGAAACCCATGTGTCATTCTCAACTTGAAGGCGCTGCGGTTCTGGCCTTGCCTGCTGAAGAGAGCAGGAGTTTCCAAAGTGACCGCTGACAAAGAGCTGATGAGCAATCGTCCTGTTGAAGGCTCATCTCAGAAAAGAAGACACGAACGATGAGATGTACTTGAGCGCTTCATCGTTGTATCTTGAACGTACTAGAAGTGGATGATTGGCAGCCTTGGGCGTCTCTCACAGATCGCAGGAGCAAGGGAGAATATCGAGACCTTTCTGAGTTCACAGAAGATGTTGTTTATCATCTTCTTGCTCATTGCAACCTTGTCGCCTGCCTTGGCGTTTGTGTTCCCCCCTGCTTTATCGGAAGCACCCAGATCAGAGGATAGATGGAAATCAAGACACAACACCGGATGAATCTTTCTTGCTCTTGAATTCCCAGTTCGAGATGATCTGATTGTACACTTTCCTTTGCTCTGATGGGAGATCAAGCTGAAATGTGCGTTCAGAACAAGAAAAAGCATCCGAAGTAGCACTTGTCAAAGATAAAGTTTTGATCATCTCAACACCAACAAAGAGGGAACATCAAAATCGTGCTGATACGATGGATCAAACTCATCATCGTTTTGTATCAAGACTCGTCATCAGCAAGCTCGATCTCTCACCTGAATGACCTGCTGATCCTTCGGCACGAGCTCACCGAGCACGTCGCACTTGCAGCGCCTCAGAACAAACGGTTTGATCATCTTCTTCACCCTCTCAACATTGACTTTCTGATGAGACAAGAGGAGGTGAGAACAAGAACAGCCTTTCTGCCTCATCTTCACCCGAGCAAGGTTCCCCGACTCGGATTCAACCTTCTCATCAAAGACCTCCCAGAGCGTCTGCATACTCTGATGTTAGAGACTGATCATGTGATCGTATCTTTTCTCGACTGTGCACCTCGTCATCGGGATCGAAGAGCTCCGGCATCAAGAACTGTAGGAGAACAAGCAGCTCAGGGAGGTTGTTGTTGATCGGAGTTCCAGTTAGAAGAATTCTTCTCTCGCATGTCAGGTGCAACAGGTGTCGATATCGAGATGAGCCTGGGACCAAGTCAATGGCTTGACGATCTTTCATGACTTGTATCACCAGCATTCTTGATGCTGTGAGCTTCGTCCAAGATCATAACCTTGAAGTTGAATCTAGTAGTAGACATGAGGAGCAGTTAAATTCAGGATGATCGTCTGCATACGAGCGAAGGAAGGCTCTGTCTTGCTTGCCAGCTTCTCGTTCGAAGCAAGTGTAGGTTGTCACAACAACATCCCTGGACAAGGTCAGGAGCACTTTGACCCTGGTGCAAGCAAACCATGATGACGTATCGTGCATTTCGCTTCTTATCTGTGCTCTTTCTTTCTGTGAGCCGTGATAAACCACGACGCGCAGCTTCACATGCCACAAGTCAAAGACAACTCTGATAATCCTCCAACCCTCTCTCACCGACGGGAGCCACTGACTGAACTCTCTGTTCCAATTCGAAACGACGCTTGCAGGACAAACTATGATGTGCGGACCGGAAACTTTTTCTCCTTCGTGAAACGAAGTCAGTCCTATCACTCTCGGTGGGATCAAGGGCGTACTCTCGTAGATGTGAGCAAGGAAGGCTATGGTTTGTATCGTTTTCCCCAGTCCCATTTCATCTGCAAGAATCCCATTCACCTCTGACGTATGCAGCGTCCGCAACCTTTTTGATCATGAGTATTCGCTGCAATGCAAAGGTCAATCATCACCAGTTCAGCCCCACTAGCTGGTAAGGTTTCAACTTAAGGTTGTCCTGAGTTCCGAGGCATTTTGGTTGAGCAATACGTGATGAATGAGAATCTTTCTGCGTGTCTACAAGATCTGCCAATATGCAGGAGAGATTCTTGCCGATCTCTTCGACCTTTTGGAGTAGGTCATCTACTTTAGCTACTTCCTCATTGTCTTCCTCCTCCTCCTCCTCCTCGTGCCCTGATCTGCCCTCATCGCTGTCTTGAATAATTTCTACATGATCGTCATCTTCCGAGATTTCTATTGCTTTTTCGGAAGAGCCTACCCTTGATCGCCCTGATTCAAATGGAATATATCAGAAAAACAACACATAGCAAGACGAGAAGATTCATACCCTTTCCGTTTGAATTGTTCTTTTCATGTGAGTTTTTTGCCTTGTTGTTCGATTCATCCTCTTCATCGCTGCTGTCGACAATTTTCCTCTTCCAAGTGCCCTTGTGCCTTTTTTTCAACAGGGTTGCTCCATCAGAATCACTGCCTGAATCGTCTTCGACCCGAGAGACAGCTCGTTTTGTCGGTTGTGAAGACAGCACTTCCGACTCTTGTTTCGCAGGACTTGGATCTGGTGTCTCAGGAACAATTACTTGTTGGCTTTCCTCAGCATGTCTTGTGGACATCTCCTCATGATTTGCGCTCTGCGCATTCACATCTGCAATCAGCGACGCATCGAACTCAGTTTGAAAAGGAGACCTTCGGTCGAAACCAGTCGCTGGAAACAGGCTTTGAATCTGCTGCTGATCTTCCCACCGGCTTGTTCTGTTTGTTGTGCTGCACCTCTTTCCTATGCACAGAAAGAGAGATGTATGAGTGAGATCACTGCAAACATTCAAAACTATCAAATCACCAGTGATTTGGGTTCAGCCTGTAGCATCTACCGTCGAACGGGCAAACCTCCATGCCCATGATAAGCAGTCGGTTGAGTTCTGAGCTTCATTCATCAATCCACATTCATCACTGAAAACTGATATTGGGGTGGTACAGCCAAATCCAAAATCGCATATGAATTCTCTTCTATACCTATTCATCACCCTCGAACCATCCTATTCTCCGTCTTTGTCCCTCACTCTCCACTCACACGCCAAACATCATCAATTGTGAGGCTCGCTCCTCCATTTTTCAGCAGCACTTGCCTCCCATGTTGGGCCTCTCAAATTCAACTCCCACATCGCTGTCGACCTTCCTCTGAGTTTATCTTGCTTTCCTTCCTGAGTTTCTCACCCATGACTCATCCTTGTCTCTCTCCTTACCTCACATCTCACTGCTATGCTGCTCCCCGCCCCCCTCCCTCTCTGTCCCAGTTGCCCTCAATTCCCTCCTCTTCCTCCAGAACTCGCCTCACTACGTCTAGTCACTCTCTTTCTCCACTTCCCCTCCCTTTCCTGATTCACCCCTCTAGTTGCTTCCTCTTGTTCACTTTTCTCTCCCCCTGCCTCGTCCTGTCTTGTCTCCTGTCCTGTATGCTGTCTTGTCCTGTGCTGTCATGTCCTGTCTTGTCCTCTCCTCCCCTGTCCTGCCCTGTGTCCTGCCCTGTCCTTTCCTGTCCTGTCCTTTCCTGTCCTCCCCTGTTCTGTCCCGTCCCGTCCCGTCCCGTCCCGTCCCGTCCTCTTCTCTCCTCTCCTCTCCTCCTCTCCTCTTTCGCTTCCCATCCTCCCCACACTCCATTTGCAAGCTCCCGCCAAAACACACTTTAGAGGACTACCTAGCTGACTTGGTACCCCTACCCCCATTGTTGACTATAATTATTGCTATTTATACCCCGTGATCGTAGTACCCCTACC
>NW_005434413.1:35995-40288 GCF_000315625.1 Guillardia theta CCMP2712
TGGAATCAAAAAAGAGGAGAGAGAGAGAGGAGGGAAGGAGGGAGGGAGGAGGGATGAGCGATGGGGCAGGGGCTCAGACGGTGGTAAGGAGGGAAGAAAGGGTGAAGAGGGGAACATAGGGCAGGGGGTTGAAGACACGTGGTGTAGCGCAAGGCATCATGACGACATGGCAGAGCTGGCAGATCTCTGTCTCTGTTGTCTCTCAAAATGCCTCCTACTGTCATTGCGACAAGTTTGGCTTCGATGCGGTGTGAGGACAACTGGATGTGAAGAATATGAGTGCAGACGATAGAAAAAACCTTAGGATAGGGATGTTTGTTTCAGACAGATGATAAGAAATGGGAGGAGGGTGAAGAGGAGGATTTGACGGCGTTTCACATGCATCAGGACTATGTTTTGTTGTTCTCCATCATTGCTGACCTCAAGGTATTGAAGTGCGAGGAAAGATATAGAGTTTACACAGCATGTTTGCTTCACCGTGTTGGATGGCTGAGAAAAGTTTGTTGGAACAGATTTCGCCTACATTATGAAAGCAATATCTGGTCAATGCATCGATGTTCATATTGACTAGAGATGAATAAACATGCTTTCCTGGTACAACTTCCAATATGTCTCCCTCTTTTATTTCCTGTTCCCCTCCTTTCCTCCCCTTCCTCCTCTCGTTTTTGGATTTTTCGCTCAGTCGTTCCCCTGCTCACTTTGCATCGTTCGAAAGTCTTCCTTGGCTGCCCGAAATTCTTTCGCCGCAAATTGCCCCACTGTCCTTTCTCACATCATCGCATGAAAAAGCTGATGCCAATTCAAGCAGTTTGTTCGGTGTGGCTCACCGTCCCATCAAAGAAATTGTGCCATGTCAAGTAGCTTGTTCGGCGTTTCCCCTGATGTGTCGCATCCCGCCATGGTCAAAAAGTTTGTGCAATGAAGCGCATTCCCCGCCATCCGCCACCATCCGCCATGGTCAAAAAGTTTGTGCCATGAAGCGCATTCCCCGCCATCCGCCATGGTCAAAAAGTTTGTCCTGATCGAGACATTCTCCCACCGGGAATCGAACCCGGGTCTCGTGGGTGAAAACCACGTATCCTAACCGCTAGACGATAGGAGAGGACAGGAGGGTGGGTCCTCATAGGGTATATATAGTCGATAGCACCGGTACTTGTTGCCCGCTACTTCTACTGCGCCAGGTATGCATGGGGCGGGAGAGATAGGAGCTGATGAAGGGCAGGGGACGGAGAGGAGCTCAGTGATAGAGAGCAAGAGATGGAGGTATGGGGCAGACGGAGGTATGGGGCAGATGGAGGTATGGGCCGGGCAGATGGAGGTATGGGGCTGATGGAGGTATGGGGCAGACGGAGGTATGGGGCGGACAGAGGTATGGGGCAGACGGAGGTATGGGGCAGACGGAGGTATGGGGCAGATGGAGGTATGGGGCAGATGGAGGTATAGAGCGGGCGGATGGAGGTATGGGGCAGATGGAGGTATGGGCCGGTCAGATGGAGGTATGGGGCAGACGGAGGTATAGAGCGGGCGGATGGAGGTATGGGGCAGACAGAGGTATGGGGCGGACGGAGTATGGGGCAGACGGAGGTATGGGGCAGATGGAGGTATGGGGCAGACAGAGGTATGGGGCGGACGGAGGTATAGAGCGGGCGGATGGAGGTATGGGGCAGACAGAGGTATGGGGCGGACGGAGGTATGGGGCGGACGGAGGTATAGGGTTAGACTGATTGCAATGCTGGAGGATAGAGACATGATAAAGTTACATCATGCGACGAAGGAGAGAGGACATACCAGCATGTGGATTTTGCCAGCAGGAAATCGTACCCTGATCCATAGGCGACAGGTAACTTGCCTCGGCAAGCAATTGTTACAGTGGAGCAGGGCGAATACTGAGATCAGATGAAAACAATGCAAGCACATCCTTCCTTTGATGGATAAGGGAGCTGAGTTGACTGGAGAGGAAAGGTGTCGAATCAGCCAAGTTCGACGCCAAGGAATACATCGGCATAGGATCTGATAGAGAGAGGGGTTGTGTAGAACGCGGCAAGTACACCCTGAAGGACTGTGCCTGACTCGGTTCTGATGATTGAGAAGGCTTCAGGAAGTTCTTCCTTGGATCGACTCAGTTGTTCAAGTCGCGTTAAAGCTTGCAAGGCGGCTTCGGCCGGCCGCTGTTCCGGAACCCGGGGGCCCGGCCTGAGTTCAAACGGTTGTCAAACTGTGACCCGCCGGCGGCTCCGCCGGGGCCTGAGCCTGCCAGCCCGGGTTCCGGCGAACTGTTCCGGACTCGGGATCCAGGCCAGGCTGGCCGGCCGCCGGCGGGCCGTCGGAGTCGCCGGGCCCTGAGGAGGCCGCTCGCCGTGACCGTACCGTGCGGCAGTGTCCGATCCGGGCCGGGCCCGGACCTCCGAAAGTGACTTTGTTGATTGGAAATTGATGATTGCCCCTTCAGGCTTATCACTGAGTCAGTCCGACCGTGACTCGCCGGAGGAGTCCGGTGGCAACCGTGAACTTTGAGGCGGTGCCAATTTGACGTGAAGTTCGTCGATTATTTGTCTACTGGCCGTGGGTCCATTTTAGTGATGACTCCGTGCCATGACCCTACCCCGTTCAAGTCCGCAACTGAGCTGTTTGTCTCAAGCTAGAGCCCTGATCCATGGACCTCTCTCCGGCTACCCCATTTGATATCAGTACTCCACTTATAATATCGGATCCTTCCAATGGGCTCAATTCAGCTCCCGTCAGTTCTGAACTCCTTCATTGCCCCCACCCCCCTGGAGAAGTTAACTTTTCCCGTACCCCACCCACCTGAAAAAGCAAACCTTTCATCAGTGTCCCCTAGAAGAACCCCTCCTATCTACTGTCATCCACCCCCACCTTACAGATATATTTATACACAGTCAGCCTGACTGACCTCTATCGCACTGCAATGCCGTGGAACTGCAAAACTTGCCAGGCAAGGGAGAACTGAGCTGCGATGAGATGCTTGCTAGCTCCCTGCTTCTTCTCTCAGACCTTCTGACGTGAGATGCTTCAGATCATCGTCGATCCTTGCACCTCTGACAACACGAAATGCGTAAGCTTGCCGAATTCGTCTTGTTTGGCATGTGACATATGTTTTGTTTCGCGATGATATGATTCACCATGGTTCTTTCTCGCAAGGCGGTGAGAATCAGTGCATTGGGATATTGTGCAGACAGGGAAGAATCAGACTGACATGCATCTTTGCAATTTGATCGCTCTTTCGCTCGGATGGATTGTCGATTGGGCTGGATAGGCGGTAAGTGACGCAAATGAAATATGCGCTCAGAGATCCAGTAGACTGACATGCATTCTTGCACAATCTTATTGCACATTGTTCGGGCGGTATCTGGTCTGGACAGCCAGTAAGTTGCATATGATACAATGCGCTCAGGGAACGGTCAGGCTGACATGGATTTTGTGTTTTCGATGGGCTATTGCTGGGATGGACTGTGGATGCTGGTGGATAGCTTGTAAGTAACGAATGATGCTGATGACGCGGTCAGGGAACGAGTAGACTGACATGGTTTCGTGATTTTTATGGGTCATTCCTCGGATGCTACGTGGAGGATGCTAAATAGACTGTGAGTGACGCACAGGAAATGTTGGGGAACGATTGGCTGACAAATCATCTAGACTTTCGGTATGCATCCTGACCAGTACCATGACAACTGCCAGTGGTGTGGAAAACCGAAAGAAGATCACATTGGTGAAAGAAGTTTTGCCCGGTGAAGCCCATCATTTCCTCAGGGAACGATTGGCTGACGAACAGTCTAGACTTGGGAACTGGATAACGATGGCATCTGCAAACGGTGTGGAATACCCGAGGAAGATCACATTGGTGATAAGACGTTTTGCCCGGTGAAGCCCATCATTCCCTTAGAGATCGGTTAGACTGACGTGCATCTTTGCAATTTGATCGCTCTTTCGCTCGGATGGATTGTCGATTGGGCTGGATAGGCGGTAAGTGACGCAAATGAAATATGCGCTCAGAGATCCAGTAGACTGACATGCATTCTTGCACAATCTTATTGCACATTGTTCGGGCGGTATCTGGTCTGGACAGCCAGTAAGTTGCATATGATACAATGCGCTCAGGGAACGGTCAGGCTGACATGGATTTTGTGTTTTCGATGGGCTATTGCTGGGATGGACTGTGGATGCTGGTGGATAGCTTGTAAGTAACGAATGATGCTGATGACGCGGTCAGGGAACGAGTAGACTGACATGGTTTCGTGATTTTTATGGGTCATTCCTCGGATGCTACGTGGAGGA
>NW_005434413.1:40388-47177 GCF_000315625.1 Guillardia theta CCMP2712
CAGGAAATGTTGGGGAACGATTGGCTGACAAATCATCTAGACTTTCGGTATGCATCCTGACCAGTACCATGACAACTGCCAGTGGTGTGGAAAACCGAAAGAAGATCACATTGGTGAAAAGAAGTTTTGCCCGGTGAAGCCCATCATTTCCTCAGGGAACGATTGGCTGACGAACAGTCTAGACTTGGGAACTGGATAACGATGGCATCTGCAAACGGTGTGGAATACCCGAGGAAGATCACATTGGTGATAAGACGTTTTGCCCGGTGAAGCCCATCATTCCCTTAGAGATCGGTTAGACTGACGTGCATCTTTGCAATTTGATCGCTCTTTCGCTCGGATGGATTGTCGATTGGGCTGGATAGGCGGTAAGTGACGCAAATGAAATATGCGCTCAGAGATCCAGTAGACTGACATGTATTCTTGCACAATCTTATTGCATATTGTTCGGGCGGTATCTGGTCTGGACAGCCAGTAAGTTGCATATGATACAATGCGCTCAGGGAACGGTCAGGCTGACATGGATTTTGTGTTTTCGATGGGCTATTGCTGGGATGGACTGTGGATGCTGGTGGATAGCATGTAAGTAACGAATGATGCTGATGACGCGGTCAGGGAACGAGTAGACTGACATGCATGTTGCAAATCGTATCGATGATTCCTCGGATGCTACGTGGATGATGCTTGATAGTGGGTAAGTGACGCTTACGAAACATGCTGTGCTTAGGGAGTGATTGGCTGACATGTATTTTTCTATTTTCATCGCTTAATGTTCGAATGGATGGAATGGGTCTGCATAGACGGTAAGTAACGATTATGAAATGTTCGCTCAGAGAACGATTGACTGACACTTCATCTTGCAATCTCTTGTGTTTCTGCTTGAATGGTCTGGGATAGTTTGTAAGTAACGAATGCAATTGATGCGGCACAAAGATGATTTGTACTGACATGTTTTCTTGTCTCCCTTTCCGATGGCCGTGACTTACATCGTCAGTGCTGTGTAAGCATTGCATGATTACTCAGTGTCTATGATGTTCTTCTGACCTTGTGTTGTTGCATGTTCTGGTGAAAACAACCAATGCAGAATGTAAGTTGTACAGATCGCGAGAGATCATCGTAGACCTGTCGCTGGATGTGATGATTGACTTCAGTTCTCAGTGTGCCAAGTCTGTAGGTTGGGGGTATTACGACAAGGTGCTTCATTGTACTTGTGATGAGTAACTTGACGGATGGTGTCGGTAGTACGGATGCAGCCATTGCAAGTCCGAATGAAGGAGCAGCTGGAGACGAAGGAGAGGGAGAATCACAACACACTCGTCAGAGAGTGCAGCACTACCTTGATTGGGTCACTCGTAGCCAGCGATGTGCTCTGTACTCCTACAACTGTAGGATATGCTGTGTTTCTTATATACAACTCCGCGCAGTAAGATTGTGACCCGTGTCACACGGTTCAAGGAATGGATAGAGTGCACAAGGCTTTATACACTCTCACAACAACAACACAGAGGCTACTAACAGCTTTTCATCTTCAAGCTGTCTTGCACATATAATGTCCTTCTACCTCAGTCCACGAGGACTTTGCGCAGTGGGAGAAAAAGGAAAGGGACGAGCGGGAGCGGCAAAGATGAGCAGGAACGTGTGTTTGATAATCCATCGCAGGAAAGTATTGACTCACGGTACTGCTCAAGCCTTCAACCGGTTTCCTTGCCCTTGAGCCACTGAGCGAGCAAAACAAACGCCAGCTGACTGGATTTAATGATTGCTGAAACTGAACCTCAAGTGAAACTTCGGCGCCGCTGATGCTAGCAATCCCTCGGTACTGAGCTAGTTCACCGGGGCGGGCCGGGTTGGTTGCCCGACGGTGACGGTTCACTGTTGAACATCATCACCGTTCCGTGGCCCGGCGGCGGCGGCGCCGGGCGGGCGCCGGGCCGGGCCGCCCGACGGGCAGCCGCGGGACTGACCCCTGGGGGGCGGGTTGCCCGGCCACCTGACCGGAAAGTTAACTAAGCCGAGTCACGTTAAGTTATACTACAGTTGAAACAGTGAAAGATAGCCACTCGCGACACGACTCCCGGGACTCCGGGTGAGGTGTGACTGGCAGTCCGCGGCCAGGCCCACTGTACAGTCCGACTCATCCGGGCCGCGCCGCCGCCTTCACGCTGCCAGGCTGGTCGGGCCGATTCCCGCCGTATAGCTTGTATATAAAGGCTGTATTCGTAAGTGCAGCAAGCTCTCATAGCGCAGTTGGTAGCGCGTCGCTCTGATAAGGCGAAGGTCATCGGTTCGAGCCCGGTTGAGAGCACGCGGAGCTTAATCTTTTTGTCGGTCCACCCTTCTTTTTTTGCGTAATCCAGATTATGTGCCAATTTGTATCCTGTTCTCTTGTTGAAATTTGAAATTTTGGCCGTATCCTTGGAACCAGGTAAAAACATCGGTGGGAAACTAGCGGACCTCGGGGGGGTGGGGTGGAATGGTTTGTGGCAAAGGGTGGCCGATTCCGTCAAAGGGTGGGTATTTGTAGGAAATATGGGGGGTACTTTAGTGGGATCCATTTTTATTAATTTTTTTTTGCTCACGATTTGTAACATGACGGGTGCTTGGTCTTACTACCCTTGAGGGGGTAGTCATGGGGTCAGAACCTACCCCAATACCCCATCGTTCTTGAGAGTTACACCCACCACGGGTACTCAAAACCAGATATTGGAGGGGTGATAATGAACAGAAACTGTCATATGGAAGGTCATCGAAGGGGTGGGGTAGGTCAAGGGCTCCTAGAGACTTCCACAGCAGGTTAAAAGTAATATAACACGGTTATAATTGTTTTGTTTTCGTTCCCCACCTCACCCAGCCCCCAACTCACCACCCCCTCCACCTAAGTACCCCCCCCCTTCCCCCAAATTTCACCCCCTTCCCCCCCTTCTCCTTCACACGAGTATGTTTAAAAGCTGTTTTTTCCCACCCCTATGGCCTTCAGTATAAGTACCTACCCTACCCCCTCTACCACATGATTTTCACTACTGTCTACTACCCCTCGATTTCCCTTTAACACCCTTGAAAACTCCGTAGGCTCTACTGCAAAGAGACTAACTACCCACCCCATAAGACCGATTCCCACCCCCTACATACTCTTGAACAGGTGAAGAAGATATTCTTTACCACCGGTCTTTTCTATAGCATTTCCACCAGGTTTGGACCCCATCTTCAACCATGTCACTACCCCTACCTACTATTTTAACTTCCCACCTACCTGACGTTGAAATTTAGTACCCCACCCCCCCGGAGTGCCGGAGCACGTACCGCGAGCAGTGATCAGTTCGTCACGGTTTAACCCCACCCTCAGGTGACCTTTTTGATCCGACGTGACCACCCCTTCTTTCATGGCTTTCTACCCCACTGGACTGCACAAGTGTGACTACCCCTACCCTGAATATGACTTAGAAAGGGACCCTAACCCCCACTTGTGACTGTTCTACTACCCCTCGATCCTCCTCCTCCTCCTCCTCCTCCTCCTCCTCCTCTCCTCCTCCTCCTCCTCTGCCATATCTGGTGTTTTTATCATCATCCCATCCTTTTAATCTTATATTCCTCTTCTTGTAATTTCCTCCTGTTCCTCGTCCCCACATTTCACTTCCTTTGTCTGCACCTTCCCATCCGCTCCCCCGCTCTGATTCCCCGCCCTTGTTGCTCGCATCCTTGCGACGTGTACTCGTCTCTCCACTCAATCCAACTTCCTATATACCAACCGCCTTGCCCTTCCGTCCCACTGATCAAAGCTTGAGCACAGAGTGGATTAACTGTTCCAGCAACTTGGTAGGACCCCGGTTGGCTTAGACCCATCAGCTAATACCCTTCTCGACATCAGTCTGCAGTTCCATTCTTGAGAAGGAATCTTGAGCGCTCCAGCGTCTCTTCCTACAGAGTGAACGTTGTGTGATGTACAGACTTGGTTAACAAGTGTCGCACATGATCGATCTCGACTTGGATCCTCGGGTAGGGTTACAGCAGACCATGGATTCTGGCTGCTTCAGCGTCGAGCATGACACGTCCAAGTGCTCGAGGGACTGTGAAGATATATTGGACTGGTACAAGCGGCTGGTGGACCAGGAGTGCACCCTCGACTCTAGGCTTCTTGGGTTCAGAGAAGGCTTCCACAGGGTTCCCGACACCAGCGTGTTCTTCTGCTCTAGATCAGGCCTTGCGGCTCTCAGTCGAAGGCTCTTTCAGTTCATTCTGATCATCTTCGCTGCCATGACAGGGCACAATCTGCTGAATCTCGTCAAGCGCATGTCTAACGGAGAGCTGCAGACGTATCGACATTACAACTTTACAGTGATCGAGTGCAGGAGCCGTGCGTTGGACCCCGAGTTTCTCCCTCACATCTCAAGTTTTGGTATGTTGCGCGATGGCAAGGACAGGAGATTTGCCTCTGTGAAGAAGGAGGTAGTGTCTGAGATGTATGTGAGAAACGGGAGCATGATCGTTTCCTACCTGGAGGCCGTCGACACTAACGGCTTCTATTTTGTCACCTCGACCTCAGACCCCGAATGGGACCCGGTTCGTTTCATGGTGTACGGATCTAACGATCTGGTGAGCTGGAAGCATATCGGCTCATCAAGTTGGCACTTCAATATCTTCGATTTCTCCTTCACCCTGCACAACGGTCACTTCGACACCGCCATGGAGCGATCGAGAGTGCACACCTTTGATATGAGGACTCCACAGCCCGAGGCCTTCCTGTTGGTGACGATCTGCGTCATCAAGACGTTAGGGTTGTGCATGGCGGCTCTGTTCGGAATGATGAACAAGGAGATCATAGGGAAGTACGCGCTGGTGTGCGCTTTTGGCATCAACACTGTCTTGAACCTGGCCTGCGCATACTTAGACCAGGAGAACAGGATCATGCTAGTCATGTCAACCTTGTTCTGTGCGGCGCATATGATCATCTGGACAGCGGAACGTAGGCTGATTGAGTCATACGGGATTCTGTTCGGCTTGGGAGCCGCATACGGCCTGGTGACGGGGGGGCCGAACCAGTCGGTGGACATGGAGCAGATTTTCATCGGTCTCATCTTGATCATCGTCATCTACGCTAACCGCTACCGCATTATCTCTGGGAGCAGACGGCTGGTGCACAACGACAGGTGGAGGTACGACATGGCGTGGAAGTCCCTGCTGGACGATGCGGAAGAATCGCAGCACCTGAGTGAGCTAGCCGGCCTTGTCAGCAAGATCGAGCTTACCTGCCCTTCCGGCATAGTAAGGCATACCTCCATCAACTCACGAGAAGGAGGGGAGGAGTCTTACGTGCCCGTCAAGTCGCTGGATCAGCTCTACGTGCAGGCTGTGTGCATGGACCACATCCTCCGCGCCAAGTCTCAGGCATGGGCGAACTCGTCGGAGGGTTACTTCCCGTCCATGGACAGCTCGGCGTCGGAGGGGAAGGGCAAGTCTTACATCTCCTGGAGGGAGTGCGCGAGCTCTGGCAACGAGCAGACGCAAGTGAAGTGGGCGAGGTTGAAGAGTGTGTCGAGGGCGATCGAGAAGATCGGGCGCTGCTACGGGGGGGAGGTGTCGTACCTACTGGACATCTGCCGGCAGGCAATCATCTTCGACAACACAAGCAGCCTCATCAAGTGCCTTGCTGCGATCCACTCGGACCCCGACACGACCGTCCTGCGTGTGAAGAACAGGCTCGACCTGCTCTACGACGCGAGCATCAGTGCTGGTTATCGTGACGTGCTCGTCAACCTCACGATCCGGACAGACGAGACGTTCGACTTGGGGATCGCAGGGCTCGTCTGTGAGGTGCAGCTGAGGCTGAAGCGCTTCGATGAGCTCAGCAGCGACGAGGGGCACAAGCGGTATGTCATCTGGAGAAACATGCGCGCACAGTAGGTGGGAGGGGAGGAGGTGGAGGATAGCGATAAGATGGAAGGAGGTGGGAGACGATAATTAAGATGGAAGGAGGTGGGAGAGCCGATGGAAAGATTTATAACATTCAGGAGAAATATTACTGTGCGTCCTCTTGCAACTTTTTCTCTCGTTTCTCCTTCCCTCCTCCTGCCTTGTATCCCTTCTCCTCTTCATCAACCCTCCCCTCCCGTTCTCCCTCCCTCGTCTCTCTTCCTCCCTTCTCAATCCCTATCACAAGAATTCGATGTCATCCATATTGAACATCGCAGCCTGCGCAATCGTCTCAACGGCACTCTTGCTGAGAGAGCACGCAGCACCTGCCCAACGTATGGCTTGCTCCTGTCAGCTTCTTCATGCACATTCCAGACTACCACGTCCTTGATCCTGCATTGCTTCAAGCTCACGGAGAGGACAGAGGAGAGAGGGGGGAAGAGAAGAGGAGAGTGGAGAGAGGGGGGAAGAGGAGAGGAGAGACGGGAGGGAGGAAAGAGAAGCGAGAGGAAAGCGTGAGGGATGGGAGACAAAGAAGAAGGGAGGAAAGGACGAGGAGGAGCGGATAAGGAGGAGGAAGATGTGCGTTAGCAGAGGAGGCTGGAAGGCTTCATTGGTACCTGAACCTTTTTCCCGTCGACGAGATTCGTATGCCCGAGTAGTTGTCGCAGTAGCCCTGCACGCCCAGCCCAAGTCATCCTGCCGCTGGTGGAAGAGGAGGGAGCGAGGAGGTGATGGAAAGGGAGGAGGCAGAAGAGGAGGAAGAGAGGGAGAAGGAGGAGCAGGAGAGAGCAGGGAGGAGCAGGAGAGAGCAGGGAGGAGAGGAGGAGGAGAGGAGGAGGAGAGGAGGAGGAGGAGAGGAGGAGGAGGAGGAGGAGACGA
>NW_005434412.1:0-1346 GCF_000315625.1 Guillardia theta CCMP2712
TGCTTGACCTCGACTTGATCTGTACTCTGAAGCTGCTGCGCCCCGCATGATCTCTCTCGCGGAGTGCCCTCCTTTGCTTAGCGATCTTTCCCCTAGGAACGAAGGTGTCGGCTGTGAGCTCGACTGCAAACGTCTCTCTGAGCTTGGCGTCGTCGCTGATGAGAGTGAGATGTACCCCCTCCATCGCCTCGCTCTCTCTGAACGAGGCCAAGGTCTGCTCGCAGCTTGCCGTCGAAGGCGAGCTGAGCACCCACTCCAGCTCTTTTTGCTGGAGAGTGCCAGTACTTGCCCCAACAGCAACATACGTCTTCGGGCTCGGCCCCTTGCGACCTCTCTGCCCAGGACCCTGCACGAGCATGCCCGCAAGCGGTTGTACCTCTGCGGCTGCAAGAGATTGCGAGAGCAGCTGAAATCGATAGATCTGAGCTATGTCGGCCGTCGACATTCCTCCAAGAGCTAGGAGCTGTGATAGCTCGGCAAGGCTCCCTCCCTTGCCCCAAGGTCCTCGCTTGGCTCGAAGCTTGAACGACCGGTCATGTGCAATGCTCACCTCTGTGGCTCTGAACGATCTGCCGTCTATGCAGTATTCTCTCCTGCCTTCCCATAGCTCCATGGCTGCTTCATTCCGAAGGAAGGAGACGGTGACTGAGATGTCGTCTGCTCGTGCTATCTCAGGTCTGTAAGGTGCTTTCCACATGATGGCCTTGTCGACTCCATCGACTGAGTCTACCATGAGACCCAGTTCCATAAGCTTCGATTTCAACTTTTCTTCTTGTCGAACATACATCGAGGAGATGCCCAGGAGAGTCATGGAGATGAAGGAGGTCCCCTCGGTGCCTTCTGTGCCGATGTATGTCTCGACATTCTGCTTCTTGGCCTCCTCCATCTGTTGAATAAACCATGCTCTCGACTCTGAGCTCCATTCCCTCAGAGAGTCTTCAAACAGGTCGCGTCTCGCCTGCCGACATGTCGAGCGGATGGCTTCTGCGATAGCGTCGGGGGTGCATCCCCCCTCAGCTCTGCAAGCATGAGCTGTCCTACTACCAGGATACCGCTTCGCGAAGTTCTTCACCCTCTCGACGAGGTCGGCGGCCTCTTCGACGTGGCCTCCAGAGCGCTCGCCCTGCGTGTATTGGCATGATCTCCGATACAGCAGGTTGCGAACGCTCTCATCATACTGTAGTACCATGCTTAGAAAGCTGTTTGAACTATACGAACCTCTTGCTCGCAGCTTCCTCCGGTCCCCTTGCGCTCTCCCTACGCGCCGCAGAGCAGCATGCCTCTGTCAGGGCCCGGTGCCTCTGTCAGGGGCCCGGTGCCTCTGTCAGGGGCCCGGTGCCTCTGTC
>NW_005434412.1:1446-29542 GCF_000315625.1 Guillardia theta CCMP2712
GTGCGGTCCTAACCCTAACCCTAAACCCTAAACCCTAAACCCTAAACCCTAAACCCTAAACCCTAAGTCCGCTCTGCGTGTATTGGCATGATCTCCGATACAGCAGGTTGCGAACATTTTCATCATACTGAAGAACCATACTTAGAAAGCTATTTGAAGTATACAAACCTCTCGCTTGCAGCTTCCTTGGCGCCCTGGCGGCTTCCCCTACACCTGGCAGGGAGCCATGCTGCCCCTAAACCCTAAACCCTAAACCCTAAACCCTAAACCCTAAACCCTAAACCCTAAACCCTAAACCCTAACCCTAAACCCTAAACCCTAAACCCTAAACCCTAAACCCTAAACCCTAAACCCTAAATGATGGTTGATACATTAAACAGAAGTAGAGATGTTGATTGTACAGTAATCGCTTCATTCAGTACAAGTAGAGTGATGCAGTACAGTGATGACGTTTGGTGCAATGGCCCTGCCATGGAAGTTTGTGGTTTGAAATATTGTGAAACAATAAAATTGACAAAAAACTAAAGGAAAAGTATTGAACCTACTTCGAATCCTACTTAGATCCCATTCTACTTATATTTTTTCCTCCTTGTTTGCTCCGGTTTGCCTTTCCCTGCGGTGCATCATGCAGCAAGAACACGTTGCGTCGAACAAGCGCAAGAGACGGCGAGAGACGGGGGAGGAGCGAGCAAAGGTTGAGGTTGAGGAGGAGGCCCCACAAGCAAGTGGTCAACGGGAGGCCCACCAAGACCATTTTGTAGAGTTGGATCAGCTACTTTGCGAGAAGCAGAAGCAGCTTCCCAAGAGGAACAAGGATCCGCATCGCAAGGAGGAGGGGGAGGAGGGGGACGAAGATCTTCGCAAGGAGAAGGAGAAGCTGCGCAAGAAGGAGGAGGAGCTTCGCAAGAAGGAGGAGCAGCTTCACAAGGAGAAGGAGGAGCAGCTTCGCGAGAAGGCGGAGGAGCTTCGCAAGAAGGAGGAGCAGCTGCGCAAGAAGGAGGAGGAGCTTCGCAAAGAGGAGGAGCTGCGCAAGGAGAAGGAGGAGCAGCTTCGCAAAAAGGAGGAGGAGCTTCGCAAGAAGGAGGAGGAGCAGCTTCGCAAAAAGGAGGAGCAGCTTCGCAAGAAGGAGAAGCTTCGCAAGAAGAGGGAGCAGCTTCGCAAGGAGAAGGAGGAGGAGCTTCGCAAGAAGGAGGAGGCCCAGCTCCGCAAGGAGAACCTGGTTTTGAGGCAGATTCCGTCATCTGTAGAGCGAGGGATGGCTTGGGAGGAGTCAGAGGCGGGGCTTGATCGCATGGGCTTTTGCGAGCAGAGAAAGTGCTTCCGCCTCGATGGCTCGTACTTATCGATGGATGCAAGCCATGTCAGCAACCAGGAGCTTTTTCTCTACTGCCGAGAAGCCTTCACGAAGCAGCAGAGCTTCCTGAGAGAGCGAGTGCTGGAGCAAGGCGCTCTGGGCTGGATCCAAGGGCCGCCAGGAACAGGGAAGACGACTACAACGCTAGCGTTCTGCCTGTCGCTGGACATGAAAGAGTGGATGGTGACTTTTCTCAGGCTGAAGCCTATACACATCTACTGCATGCAAGTGGTGGACGGGAGGAGAAGATTTTGCAAGATCTTGTATAGCTCTGCAGCAGAGGGGTTAAGGGAGGCTTTTGCAGGGCGCGAGGGCAAGAAGCATGTGGTAGTGCTAGATGGTTTCCTGAGACAGCAAGAAACTCATCAAGGCGTGTATCGGGAGTGTCTGGTATGGCGTGATGCAGACCAGCAACATCGACGGCTGGCTGTGGTAACATCGATGTCATCTCGGGGGAAGGCGTACATAGAGTGGGATCAAGAAATGAAGCTTGAGACGCATAAGGTTGTTTCCTGGACGCTCGATGAGTACCTGCAGGCGGTGCAGCACGACGAGCTGTATGAGCAAGTGAAGCCCTTCTTAGAGATGGATGTGGAGGTAGAATGGATGCTAATCACGACATGGGATGGGCAAGAGACGAGAGAGGAGCGGGTCGTAAGGAAGTACTATCTCGCCGGGGGCTCATGTCGGTTCATGTTCCAGACAACCGTGGCCAATGTGAAAGAGGCATTGGACGACGCCATTGAGAGTGGTGCGAACCTGGAGACCGTCCTCCAGGGCAACGTAGGAGAGTTTTCGCCGCAAGCCATCAACCGGTTGATAGCATACGTCGAGTTTGGAAGTAAGAGAAGCTGGTTGCCAGTGAGCAAGTATGTTGCAAGTACGCTTGCGGCGCGTACTGCAGAATCGACTTTGAGGCAGTTGGCTCTCAGTTATGGCATTGGAAATCCGGGCGTGAAGGGAAGTCTTTTCGAGATGCTTTTCTTCAAGAAGATGGAACAAACAGGGTTGAGTGTGACTTACCGTGGCCCGAGGCAGACCGAGAGCTGGGATCGATGTCTTGTGGTGAATTTCTCATCATTGCAAGGCATCAAGACGCTTCCTGCGCAAAATACGTGCTTGAGGCCCATTAGCGCGTTTCAGGGAGGCTATGACGCAGTGATGGTCGACCAAGAGAAGCGCAAGGTGATGTTTGTACAAGCAACGATCGCACAGAAACACTCTTTCAAACTCTCGTTCTTCCTGAAGGCTCTGAAAGCGCTTAACATCCCGGAAGGTGGGAGGTGGAAGGTGGAGGTTGTTTTCCTGATTCCGGTTGAGGAGCTTGCAAGGTTTGAGATCAAACCCATCGAAGACAGCGGGGCGCTAAAGGATTACGGATGGAAGAGAGGAGAGGAGGAAATGCAAGCAGAAGTAGCAGGGATTTCTATCTTGTAGTCAGGGAGATCCTTAGAGAGGAGAGGTCACATGCAGAAGAACATCGTTTCTTGAGGCAAGCATGGAGGTAGCCAAACCCTTTCACAGTTATGCGGCTGATGTTTGTGAAGAGTAAAGTCTCGGACATGTGAAGAACAGGCTTTCACTGGTCATGTTGTTCCAATTGAGACGCAGCAGTTCTTCATCATCCGTCTCCTTCCATGCCGAGGCTGAGAGCCAAGTGCCTACTTGTCATTGAAGCTGGTGCCCAGATGACTTGATTCGTGCTCGCGCCGGCGCAAGGCACACTCAAACATCTACTCGAGCGTCTGTCCGTTGAGGGTACTCCATGGAAGGCTGCAGCAGGACTCGATGGAAAGGTCGCCCCTTTCCGCTCTTCTTTCCTTGCATCATCATTGACACGACGGTGAAGGTTGTACACTGCAACTTCAACAAGTTCAAGCAGCTATACTCCTATGTGACCCCGGGAAAGAATTGACAAAGTCCGAGGGTTGTTGAAATGCTGGATGTAAATATACACCACGGTTCCATTTTCTCATCAGCACAAACGCATGAGATGATCGTGACCGCTTTTAGAGGTGATGCTTGGAAAAGTCTCACACTTCCTCACACCCAACTCGATGTTTAGACACCTGTCTAAACTGAGAATGCACTGTGTCGCGTGACCCTTCAAAAACTGATCTCTGATCTGAGTCTCCTCTACCCAGGAGCATCTGTGTCCTTCCTACACAATTGATCATTCTTCCTTCCTCTTTGATCCTTCATCATCTACTCCTCAAAAATTTTGTTGTCTTGCTGTCCCTTTCCTCGACTCTTGTCAATACTGATCAATCTGAAAACTGAAATTTTTCTCTTGACCTGTAAGGATTTTTGCAGTCTTGCATACGAAGGAAATCCATCTTGGAACAATTTAAGCATATTACTCTGTTTTTAGGTTGGGTTGCAAATATTCTGAGAATTGAAGATGAAGCCTCTTGAGGAAAACAAATTCTGCATCCTGCAACTCTGTTCAAAAGGATGATAGAAAAAACATTAAGTTGAGATGTTACCTGACGGAATAATATACACAGAACTTGAAGTTAAACATGTTGCCCCACTGCTTAAAAACTGCTCCAAATTCAGTGAGTAAGGTAACGTAGTTCAGTGAATATTAAGTCCCTACAGAGGAGTGTTCACAATTCGGGAAGGACCTGAACCTAAGTAACCTTCCCAGCCACCGTCACATCTGGAGGAATGGCTGGTTGCTGAGAAGAGTGTCATGCAATATAGCCTAACATAACTTCATGCACATCACCTCAGGTCAAAGAATACCGATATGTCATTTTAATTTCGCTCCTCTTCTGTTTCCGTGCAGATTGGGGGGGGGGGGGGGGGGGGGGGGGGGGGGGGGGTTTTCCTTCCACTTGTGTCGCCCTGGCGATGCATGACTTTTTTTGCATTTGCGCTATTTTGAGATCCCGGCCGGAAAAAAGGGTCTTTCTTGCCTTTCTCCCCTTTTTATGGGATCTCGGCGCTAATAACAAATACCTGTTTAATTATTAGTCAAATGGAAGAGAATTTCAGATTTCTTTTTAGAGAGAGAGTACTAAAAAAAGTGTATAGAAAGAATTTGTTTTTTTAGCGCCGAGACCTTCGGTTACAAATTTTGTAGGTGCAAAGGCTCGCAGCCTTGCAGGATATGCATGAAGTAGAGAAGAGAACAAGAGAAGAGAAGAGTAGGTCAGTATATCATTCTAATGGTGAGCTCAGGTGCCTCCTTTTGAATAGTGATTCTCCCGATCAGATCCTCAAGAATGTCTGATCAAGGTTCTACCGTCGTTTCTTGATTGAGATATAACAAATCCTTCAGGGACCGTTGGAGTGTCAAAGAAAGAAAAAGTGAAGCAATATCTGGAAGCATCGATTCTTCCCTTTCTTTCCCAGGCACTCACAAAACTTTGTGCTGAAGTAACTTCAACCATCTTGTTCCACTTGATGTGATGAGAGACACAGGAGCCGTCCGACCCTTTCGAGTGGCTGGGCCGCTACCTGATCGAAAACAATCCGCGCGCCACTCGAAAGTTCGATCACAAAGAAGCATTGGTGAAGCTGTGCTTGAAGAATCAACTCTTGACTCTTTCTAGGTCTTGAAATTGGCTCAAGGAGATTTCTTCGGCGAGATAGCGTTGCTGCATGGAAAACCGAGACAAGCTACTGTGAAGGTCAGACAGTTGCAAACGAACACCCAAGAGTACTTTCATCTCGTCGTTGATACTGCTCATAGTCTGTTGGATCATCTACTCTTTTGGTTCTTTCTCGCGATGCTTTCAACCGCCTTTGCGGAAGTCTCTTCGACATTCTGCAAAGAAATATTGTGATACTCATTCAATAGAGTGGATGCTGTTCTGAATGACGCACAGGGAGAGTACAAGGATGTGGAGTTTATGGAAGAGGAGCCGGAGGAGCATCTGGACGTGAGAGACTCTTGGCTCCCTGTGGCCTCCAACCTCCCACACAGGACTACGGCGGAGTCTCGGAGGAAGAAGATTATGAGGAGCCCCCGCCGCCTCCCGTCAACATGCGGAGGTTTCAAGCGAATGCATGGCGATGCCTTGTTGGTTGAAATGCTTTGAAGGGGAAGAAGAGATACCGTCTACTTGGCCGCGACTAAGGCAGGCTTCTTACCTTGCTGACCTCATGCCTCACACTCAGCCAGGTTGAGGATGATTGGAGACCTCCGGAATTTCCCAAGACGGACGAGGAACGTGATAGAATACACAAAGTGAGATCAATTTGCAAGGATGGACAAGGCTCTTCTGTCTCAACTGAGCTGGTTTTTAGTACATTGAAAAAACGGCTTTGCTGTCCTACCTCGATCCATCCTCCAAAGACTTGGTCAATCTTTCTTTCTCCTCTCACTTGCATGACATCAGTTTGTGCAGGTTGTCACAGCGGTGGAAAAGCTAGAATTCGATGACGGGCAAGACATCATTAGTCAAGGAGATGAAGGTATGTCAAGGCTCTGCTTTGGCTGCCGGCTGACTCAATCTCTTGCCAGCTGATTATTATTACATCTTGGACTCCGGCAAGGCAGATGTATGTTCTCTCGCTGACGTTTGCTCCTGCTCGCTCATTCATGTCAAGGTTTTGATCGCAAAGCCGTTGGGCTCCGACCCTGTCAAGGTCAACGAGTATGGGCCAGGTGCTGCCTTTGTGGTCGCCTGGTGCCATGCTGGTGATGTGCTAGCAGGAGGTTCCTTCGGCGAGCTTGCGCTGCTCCATGGCGATAAGCGAATCGCCACCATCCGCGCCACTGAGGTCCTTAAAACTGCCCCAGGCTTAGCCTCTGATTGCTCGCGTGATCAGCACTGTGTGACGTGGGCCTTGCAACGTGACACCTTCAGAAAACTGATGATGCAGAGGTTTGAGGAGCAGCGATTGAGAGCGTTGTTGGTATCTGATTCGGACCTGCAGTGGAAAGCAAGCCTTGAACGAGAGGGTTCAGTTCCTCTCCAAGGTTTTCTTCTTCACCGCGAGCGAAGCCTGGTGATCTTATTGCAGGTGAACATCTTGAAGGAACTGGACCACTATGAGAAGTTCAAGATAGCAGAAGCCATGCAGGTAGACGTCAACAAACACGTTGTACAAAGTGATGTAAACGATGCAGATGAGAAAGGTGGAGGATGACGAGGTCATTGTGAAGGTGCTGTGAGTTTAGCTCGTACCTCGTTTGTCTCACGGAGGTTGACATCAGGAGGGAGAACCAGGCAGCGAGTTCTTCATCATTCAGAGTGGAGAATGCCACGTTTACAAGCAGGTGCTAGTTGATGTCACTCAATGCTTGCTCAAGTAGACAATATCTCGAGCTAGAGGCTGATCCAGCAAAACTTTAAACAAAATATTATGGTATCTCGCGCAAGAGGCTGATCCAGCAAACATGGATGAATTACACACTGATGTGTCAGTGTTGAACCATAAAGCATCGTTTACAACTCTCGTGTCTCTCCTTTCCTGCGACGTCTTGAGTGCGGCATTGAAAGCGCGGCTGAAAGACCGAGGAAGCGCAAAAATTTTCCCATTCCTTGAGAGTCTTGATACCCTCGTAGAAGACGACCTCAGTCTCATGCTTTAACGGCGTCCTTGTCTCGTACTTACATGCTTCGTATGATATTCCAACTCCCTTTGCAATTGGTTGCAGCACAATCTTACATACACGAACTTGCTTGTATTGTTATACGTTCATCTTTGTACTATCATACTTGTTCTATCATTCTTGTCGATCGTACCTGTACTATCATATTTATACAATCGTGCGATCATACTCATGCGATCATACTCGTGCGATCATACTCGTGCGATCATACCCGTGCGATCATACTCGTGCGATCATACTCGTGCGATCATACTTGTCGATTGTACTTGTCGATCATACTTGTACTATCATACTTGTCGATCATACTTGTACTATCATACTTGTCGATCATACTCGTGCGATAATACTCGACGATTCGATCATACTCGTGCGATCATACTCGTACGATCTGTCTGCAATCTCAAGATCGGATTCACGATTTTTTTATTTGGAACCCTAGCTTCCCTTGATGCAGCCGCAAGGGCAGGAGCGAGGGAAGCAAGGAGCGATGAGACAGAGGAGACAGAGAAGAGAGGAGGGGGGGTCAGAGAAGTACGAAGAGATGAATGTAGAGGTAAAGACAGAGATGAGAAACTGAGAAAAGTTGAGGACAGGAATATGGATGAAGACAATTGGTGTCGGAGCTATCGAGAAACGATCTTGCTGTATGTTTGTGATCAATACCTTTGTCTGAATGCTTCACGTTCAGGCAGGTCAGGGCGACATGTCGCAAAAAGAATCTTTCGGCATACATGACGCTGGTGAGATCAGTCCGTGAGCATGCACGCACAAGTAATGACCTCTCTTTGGCAGCCTATCGCGTCGGGAGGAGCGAGCTGCTGGCATGGCTTAACGAGCTCCTTCAGATCAGCTACACAAAGGTCTCCTCCTCTTCCTCCTCCTCTTTCCCCCTCTTCCCCATCTTCTTTCCTCTTTCTTCCACCACCACCACCACCTCCTCCTCCTCCTCCTCTCCTCCTCTTCCTCCTCTTCCTCTTCTTCTTCCTCTTCTTCCTTTTCCTCTTGTTTCTCCTGTCCTCCCGTTCGGTGACCCAGTCCAGGTGGAGCAATGCGCCAACGGAGCAGCATACTGTCAGATCATGGACGCAATCTACCCTGTTAGCAATGCTGATAATTTGGCGAAGAATTGACGGAGCGGGACAGGGGGAGGTTCCGATGAAGCGAGTGATCTTTGATGCAAAGCTCGAACATGATTGTGTCAAGAACTACAAGGCATACAACGAGATGGATGGTCTGTCCAACTCGCTTAATGGTTGCTGTAGGTTCTGCAAGCCATTTTTGAGAAGCGAAACATCTCGAAACATGTCGAGGTGAGGACGTAAAAGATCAATGCTTTCTTGCTGGTGACATCGTCGTTAGGTTGAGAAGTTGATCAAGGCCAAGGTATGGACGTCAAGCTGTTGGTCCGTTTCTGACGCTTTAAAAGCCGTTGGACAATCTCGAAATGTTGCAATGGTTCTGTCACAAGCTTATCTTGTCATAGTTAGTGACGTTGTACAGGTGCAAGCGATTCTTCGACCTCAACTACGCGGTATTCATTGCTGTCTCGCTTTCATCCGGTTGTTTGATTCGATGTAGGGCAACGAGTACAACCCGATTGAGCGACGGCAGGGCAAGGCAAGGTGATTGCCTAAACATTTGAGTCGCTTCGCCTCAATGTCATGATTTCTTTCTCCTGCTGCAGCCCAGCAGGCAAGGTTGCGTCTTCTGCAGCGCCGAAGGTGATGGAGAAAAAAAGTTCTCCTGTAATGAAGGCAAGCCCGTTGAGGTACACCTCCGCGTCTCATCCTCTCGGCTCAACAGAAACCCCCGCTGACCGTCAACACCAAAGATCAGAGCCCCAGCACTGTAAGCAACATCGCCGTCGTGCTGCTTTGACTCCAATGCAGCCCATGAGACAAAAACCGATCAGGCCTGCTAGTGCTGGGCTGCAAAGAAGTCCAGGCAAGACACTGATAGCATCAACATGAACACCAATACCATCTCCATGATCGTCTCTGTCATCTCATCTCAATCATGATCTGAATCTTCTGAATCTTCTGAATTATTTACATGATCGTCGTTGTTTCGATGCTGATTCGATTGAAAGTGCCAGATGCAAGCTCGCGAATGGCGAACATGACAGCTGATTTCTCACACTTGGAGGAGCAACTTCATGCCAGGTAGAAGAGGACGGGAGGATGCCGCTGAAGTGACGAGGAGCGTGAAGTCAGACGACGAACTCCCGACTGAAGGAAGAGGTTCAGAGGCGATGACTGTGATCCTGCTGACGTGCAAGTCCACTAGCTACAAGAGATGCAATTGAGTGTCGACACACTTGAAAAGGTGAAGGCGACAACAAGATGAAGAGATTATGTCATCTGATATGCGATGAAGGAAAGGGATTTTTATTTTCACAAGCTGAGAGAGATAGAAGTTCTTTGCCTTCAGGTCTGTCTCATTTCTTCAAAATATTTTCTGAAGATTGAACCGCAGTGCGAGGAAGGAGCTGAATCTAAAGTATTACATCTCCTCTCTACTCCTTACGTCTGCAACTTCTACCTCTTTCTTTCTTGACCCCCACCTCTCCTCCCTCTCCTTTCCTTCTTCTCGCTTTATTTATCATACGCGTCCTCTGCAGACCTTCTTCCCTCCCCGTTTCACGACACCTTATCTTAATAACTCTTTGCTTTTCTCGTTTTATCATCTGTTATGCTCTTCTTTCTCCTTTTCTCTTCTGTAAGTTCCCTCTCGCTCAAGCAAGGCAGGACACCATTGTATCCAAGACACTCGCCATCCTCTACGCCAAAGAAAACGAGGTCGCTCTGACCTCCTCCGCTCCTCTTACCCCTTCCTCAGACGCCCCCAACGGATTTCTTGGACGAGCCTGCGGATGTGAACGCAGAGGGATTGAGCGAGGACGCCCGACATGCACAGCAGGACGAGGGAGACGAGGGAGCGGGAGAACAGGAGCAGGTAAGGGAGGAGGAGGAGTACCGGCAGGAGGAGGAGCACGAGAAGATGGAGGTAAGTGAGTTAGTTTATGACAAACGTTAAGTTATTCACAGTGACGATCATCGTTATTGTCTGCTCCTTCACATCACGTTCAAATTCTTTTGATTTTCCTTGTCTCGCGAGCTGCAGATTATTTTTTCAAAACAAACGCGTCAGAACCTCCTGACTCTCCTCTCCTCCTGCCCACCTTCTCAAGGAGGGGATACGCGATCTCCCCTGCTTCAGCCCCTTCCCTTCGACACTCTTGCCCGACGACGTCTGGCGCTCAAGGACAGGAGCCTCCTCCTCTACTGCGACTGGGGACTCAACCTGAGGAGCTGGGGGGAGGTCACAAGGCAGGAGGAGGGGAGGAGAAGGGACAGAGTGACGAGGGAGGAGACTAGAGGGCAGGAGGGAGGAAGGGGGAGGGGGAGGGGGAGACCTTCTGGCAAAGCTTCATCTTGCTGAGCTTCTTGTTCGGCCTAGAGAATGTCAAACAGCAGGGGTGATCTGCAAGCTACAGCACCGAAGGGAACTCCTCCTGCTCTTGCGCCTCCTGCTCCTCCACTTCTGCTGCTCGCTCTCATCAGCAACTAACGCATGTGGAAGAAGAGGAGAGTGGGAGGACAAAAAGAGGAGGGCAGGGGGTGTACCATCAGCATCCTCCTTCAGTGAGAAGCCCCGGAGTTCCGCGAGAACTTCGTCATCCGAGCGGAAGGCAGGGAGCGAGGAAGGGATGCGGAGCTCCTTCTTCATCGGAGTTTGCCCGGTAGGCAGGTCCTGCTAGCCGTGAGACGAGCACAGGGCGAGGAGCGTCTGCCATCACCTGCACCAGCTCCAGCTCCTTGCTTCCGATCATCTCCAGCCGAGACTTCGCGCTCAGGTAGAAGCGGCTAAGCTCGTCGCCCTGCATGCCTTCAGCTCAAGCCCAACCGCTCCACAGCAGACACTCACCTGCTGAGCCACGTTGGAGGAAAAGGACTCACCCCAGCTGTTGGACTTCTGGTCGGATGACTGAGGAAGAGGACGTGAGACGAGTCGAGACGAGACGCCGACGGGAAAGGGCTTTTGGGTTTGAGAGGGAACAAGAGGAAAGGAGGAATTAGTTTCACCGCAAGTTGGGAAATGATTCCATCCACAGACGACTTCACATCCTGCATCATCGTCAGCTCGTTGAGGGGAGGAGGAAGAAGCTTCTAAAACGGTCTAGCAGACCTGTACGTCTGTGTTGAGAGCATCCACGACCTGAGCTGCGTGCGCCTCCTTCTCTTGTACCAACTGCAGGACAACCATGAGAGGAGGCACAAACAAGGAGAGGAAAATGAAAGGATGGTTTGAGACCTCGGTAACTTTGGAGGACAACGAGCTTTGATGCGTTTTGCAGATGGACTCGTAGCGCTCCTGCAAGAGACTTGAGCAGCACATGAGGGAGAGGGAGGGCAGGGAGCGGAGATTGGAGGCGAGGGAGTGAGAGGCGGGAGGAGGGCCGTTCGAACCTCTTGCTCGCGCAAGCTCTGCATGCAGGACGAGAGGTCGTTGCTGTGAGAAACAATCTGCCAACGGTGCGTTACCCTTGCTTCTCCTCCGCCTTCTCCTCCGCACTTACCTCCTGCTCGGCTTGCTGGCAGCTCCTGGATGTCAAGTCTCTCATCTGCTCATCTGTCAGCCTGCCCTGCCGCTGCCGCTGCCGCTGCCCACCTGCTTCTGCATAGTGCTGACGGATCCTCCCATCGCCTGAGTCTGCTGGCCGACAGCATCGAGCGAAGAGGTCAAGGAAGTCTGAAACTCTCCGATGCTGAGAGGAACATGAGATCAGAGAAAACCTCATGGAGCAGTGGAGGAAGAGAGGGGGAGGGGAAGAGAAGGCTGCACCTCTTCTCGGACGATTTCAGCCCATCGACAACATTCTGCGAGGCATCAGAACAAGCTGAGAAGAGGAGGGCAAGCAGACACTGACGTTGACATCCCGTGACATCTGCTGGTGGTACTGCTGGAGAGCCTCCGACACGAGGCGGTTGACTGCGAGGAAGTCAAACGTGAGGAGGGAGAAGGAAGGGGAAGACCTTGAGAGGTGATGGTGTCGGCCATGGACTTGAACGAACTCTCCTGATGCTGAACGAGGAGTGAGAACGAAGACAAGAAGCGATGATGATGATGATGAGGAGGAGGAGGCTGACGGACCTGGACGAGGGCAGAAAGCGCGTCTTGCTCCTTCTTGATGGCCTGACAAGGGACGAGGTGAGAGGAGGAGAGGAGGAGGCTCGAGGATAGACCTGCATGTGGTGCTGAGAGGAAGAGTTGATCAAGGTCTTGACGTCCGACATCTTCTGATGGTGCGAAGAAACGAAATCGCTGACAACCTGAGCGGGTGAAGATGAGAAGACATCAGGAGAAGAGAAGGGGAGGGGAGGCTTACATGCTCCTCGGACTCGATTGCAGTTAAAGTCTGTCAAACCTAATAAGGAAGCTTCTCCTTCTCTTCGTTGCGGTCACCTGTTCAGCCCACGCCGAGATCTGAGACTTGGTCTTGCTCAGGTCCTCTCCCTGCTCGCCGTCAAGGCTGTTCATCGCCTCCTTCACGTCTCACCAGCTTCGCGGTCGCCTCGGAGGCGTCAGAGTTCGCCTGGCGAATCAAGGTGGCTTGCTCCTGAGGAAATGCGATGAGCCGAGCAGCAGAAAAGCTAGCGAGAACAGGAGAAGAAAGAGGGAGAAGGAGTCGAGGAGCAGGAGGAGAGCGTAAGGAGGGCCGTGTATGCGTCTCACGTCATTCTGCTCCACAGCAAGCAGGTTGACCGCGTCAACTGAAACCTGAAGAAGCGTCAGGAGAAAAAGGAAGGGAATGGGGTAGTTTTTGGGGGAGTGAGGGTGGGGGAGGTACCTTGAAGGTCTCTACGGTAGTCTCCGTGGTTCTGATCTGCTCCTCAAGGGAGAGGACAGTCCTGAAAGAGTTGAGGTGAATCAAAGGAGGGAGAGAAGGAGCAGGAGGGGAAAGGGAGATGGGGACGGGAGGAAGAGAGATGGGGACGGGAGGGAGATGGGGACGGGAGGAAGGGAGACGGGGACGGGAGGAAGGGAGATGGGGAAGGGAGGAGGAGCAGGAGTAAGGAGAAGGGTGGAGGATTCACGTCTGCTGTAGCGATGATACGTCCTTCTTGATCGCTTCGATCTCCTCGTTCTGTAAGGCGTTAGAGCCTCTTCCCGTCCTCTCTCCTCCTTCACCTTCTCGACCACATACTGCGCGACGATCTTCTGAAGAGCTTTGAACTTCTTTGCCTGCAAATCCTGGAAACTTTCCAGCTCTTTGAAAGCTGATTGAACCTGGAATTGCACAGTCATCATAGAACTGCACTCCCGTCATGATATCCCAGTAATCGATTATCACGACCAACATCTACATCATCGCAGTATAGTATGTAAAGTTTCACTCACATAGTCTCTGATCTCAACGAGATGCGACGTCGCCAGCTCCTTGTTCTGATGCTCCACCTGCCAAGACCGTCAAGAGGGCTGGGAGGAATGAGGAGTAAGCGAGGTGGACAAGGAAAGGACTTTACGTTTGACTTGCGCGAGAGTTTAGCAAACAAGCCTCCAAGGTCGCTGTGCATCTCCCAGGAGGTTCGGAGGAGAGAAGTTCCCTGAGGTGATGGCATGAGTTGGAAGGAAGAGGATTACGAGGAGTGGGAAGAGTCGAGAGGAAGACGTGGAGGAGGAGGCAAAGGGAGGGAAGGTTTGTTGACCTGCTCGTAAAGCTCTTCTCCTGTCTTCTTGTGCGTCTCCAGCACGAATGTCGTGTCATCCAACTTGCCACGAGTTTCCTGGGCTCCACCATCATCCCCTCCCTCCTTGAGCTCCTCGCGCTCACCTTGAGATCGTTCTTGGTCTCACTCAGACTTGTCTTGGTCTCACTCAGCTCGTTCTTGGTGACCTTGAGCTCTTGCTCCTTGTGCTCGAGCTTCCCGCAGGCCTCGTTGAACGACTCCTGCATCTCTTCCAGCTGCTTCGACCTCTCCTCAATCTCCTGCTGCAGCACAAGCTCGTTCTGCGATAGCATGAGCAGGGGGATGGGGTGTAGGGAGGGGGATATGGAGGGGTCATGCCTGCTTGAGTCGCTCAATCTCCGTGTGCATCTCCTCGTACTTCTGGGAGGAGAGGTAAACTCCGTTCGCCTCGCGCTGAGCCTTCAGCTGCAGGATTTGTGAGGAGAGGAAACAAGACGATGCAAGGAAGCATTGCACAGAATCAGAGGAAGAAACAGAAAGGGATGCAGGACAAGGAAAAAAGGAAGGGGGGAAAGAGAGGTAAAGAAGGGCAGGAAACGTCGGAGATGTGGAGGATGGAGGACCTGCTCCTGCAGGTCGGCGATGTTTCGCGCCATGTCTCGCATCATGGTCTTCTTGGTCTGCACTTGGTTGATCTCTGGTGTGTTCTTGATGTTCTTCGCCCTGCAGGCGTAGTCGAGCGTGCCTGCACAGATCGGGGGAGGTCAGGCGAGCAGGGGAGAGACAGGCAGAGGGGAAAGTCACCGAGAGCAGGAGAGGAGGGGGCAGAGAGGAGGAGGAGGAGGAGGAGGAGGAGCGGAGAGTCACCGAGAGTCTCTTCGATGTTGCCAGAGGTCGGGGAGACGGTGGCGATGATGAGGGTCTTGGTCTTCCCTCCGAGAGAGTCTTGAAGCAGGCGGGTCAGCTTGCTCTCCCTGTACGGTACGTGCGGCTGATGCTCCACCAACGCTGTGATGACTCGCCCGAGCGTGAGGAGGGACTGGTTGATCTGCCCGGCCTCCTTCTTCCTGTCTCCCAGTGCTCCGCTCCTTCCGACGCACTCGCTGCCTGCAAGATCGACGAGGTTCAGTTGGCCGGTCTTGATAACCTCCTCCTCATCGAGGGTCTTTTCCTTCATAAAGATCTTGAGAGTGAAGATCTGGTGAGAGCGGGAGGACTGCTTGTTGCACAGCGTCTCTGCGGTATGGCGCTGCTTGTTTGTCCCCTCGAGGATTGAGAAGATGTCAGCAGCGGACTTGACGGCTCTCTCCTCCACTCCTTGTAGCACCACTCCCTTCTTCGGGTCCTCCATCAGCCTCAGCTTGCGCAGTTGGCCCGTGCAGTGATCGTCGGTGGATGCGATCAGGTCGGACAGCTCTTCGTTGTATAGCTCCACCACAGAGATACGAACTTGATACTCGAAGTCGTTCTCCTCAAGGTACTTGAACACATGCGCTACAGCTCGAGGAACAACGCCTGCTCCTGGAGGCATCACGCTGCCACAGTTGTTGACCTCGCCCTCCATGGTGTAAGTCTTGCCTGTTCCGGTCTGACCGTATGCGAAGACCGTGCAGTTGTAGCCTTGAAGCACTTCGTCTACAACTGGCTTCACCACGTGCTCAAACACATCCTTCTGCGACGATGACTGATCGTACACGCCATCGAACATGAACGCTTTCTTCGACGCCTTTCCAAGGGACGCGTAGGAGACTTCTACTGTTTTCTCATTGAGGCATCGCAGAGCCTGCTTCTCCTTTGCCGCCTCCGACGGCGTCATTGGGCGACATCTCAGCACAACTTTGACGTTCTGACCCTTACCTTCTTCTGTGTTCGACATGTTTGATACCTGAAACAGGGTCACGGGAGGAAAAACAGTCAAGCCTAGTAGATATGATTCTATCAAGGTATAATTCTATCAGACTGTGACAAGCTGGTATGGACTTTCATGGGAGCTCTTGATAAAGCAAAAAAATAATGGGATAGCAAGAATGGATGTATGCAAACTACAAGGAATCACAGTCTGAATTTCCACTCAACATGCAAGATCTAAGGGATGAACGAAAGAGATGTCAAGGTGCGTGTAACGCGATGTGGGGACAACATTGACATCAGAAGGAGAAAGAAGAGGAAGTGATGGAGGACGAGGACGAGGACGAGGACGAGGATAAGAAGGTGCTGGAAGCATGATGCCAACGAAGGGATTGAGCATCAGCGGGAACGAAGGCGTGTACCGATTTGAAAATTGAAAAATCAACGGAACCACGATTTTCCAAAAACAGTAATAAAAATACGTTACGTTGTCGTTATAATACCATGATAAACTGAGTGACTCGACTCCCGGCGACTCACACACGGCCCGGTGACATTCCGATCAGTACGGTCATCATCGGCTGATGATCACAAGTGCCGCAGTGCCTCGGAGGTCATAGTACCGTACCGTATACTAGTGTGACTATGATCACGCCGGGTGATATCAGTCCGGTGCGCGGCAGCACTGTGCAGTCACAGAGTGCATTTCAAGAGTCAAATTTCCGAGGCTGACTCGGCGGTCACCGTCGGGCGGCGAGAGCGAGCCCTGGGCCTGACCGGGAGTGCTCCCACACGCCTCAGTTCTCAAAGTCAGCCTGGCAGGTTAGGGTACTTCCAGAGACCAGCCGCCGCGCGCCTCAGTTTTAACTTAACTTTGAGTAAAGAAGTTAACAGGCCGGGCTTTTTCAAGTTTTTTATATGGCCGGGCCGGGAGATTTTGAACCCGGCCGGCGGGCCGGGAGTTTTTTTTGAGTGAACCCGGGCCCGGGGGCCGGCGGGGCCGCATAAATGGCCGCGGCCAGGCTGAACGTAAAAGTGATGATACGACTGAGGCGTATCGTGAAATTCATAAGAACAAAAAAAAATATATAATCTGTACCTAAACAGTGTCATAAAATAGTTTTAAACTTCCAATATCTATTTTAGTATTCCTAAAACCAATTTATGATATTATATATAAATGAAAAAGAGTTTTATGAATTGCCCAGTGGTCTGATTTGCTCCGTCCGATCATGGCTTCATTCTTCCTCTAAGTTAAGTTCCTCTCCTCTCCTCCTTCTCGACCGAGCAAGAAGCTCATTGCTTGAGACCCTCTACACACTCTTCTCCTCTCCTCCTCCTCTCGTCTGCCTAGTGCTTGCTCCCCTCTCAACGGCGAGCCACTCACCTGAATCTCTCCTTGCCTATTTGTTCACTGCCTACATAGTCAAACTCACCGAACATCCCTCAAGCGCAGACCAAAGCCTGAACAGTGCAATTCAAGAGTAACTTACACCGATGCCCATCTTTCGATTGGTTGTGAGTACAGACGAAATGTCTGCTATGGAGCGAAAGGCTCTAGCGGTCGCCGCCTACGTTCTTTTGAACGCTTGCTGGATTCTTTACGTATTCAAAGCATACAGATCGACGGAAAAGTTCCACCTGCAATCGGATTTGCTACCTGCTTATGATGAACGAATCAACGATGTCGAGCAGCAATTTCAACAAGCTCTAAGCACTCTATCGAGGACATGCCAAGGTTCGGAGTGCGCCAGGTCAGAGCTATTGAGGTACAACATCTTTCAGAGGCAAACGGTAGCTGTTCATGTTGGAATGGCAATGCGATTCGTCTCGCTGTTGCAAGAATACGAGAAGAAACATTGTGGCAATAACGAGAAGCTCATAAGCTCCGAGCTCTCCTACTGTAAGTTTGTGATATGGATACAAAGGTGACGGGGTGAACGTCTTTCTCGGAGATGATTTATAGGGACGAAGAGACCCTTGCTGCTTGCCTCGAAAGTGCCAGAGTCTGCTACTCTTCGTTGTGCACTGACGCGGTTTCTGCGTCTCCTCCTTCCATGCCAGCCGTCGACGGGGGCCCATCGCCAGCTAGGCGGACAACCATGTCACTAGTAACATCGGATCGTCAGGAAAGATCGTACCTGCGCTCTGAGGATGATTGGAATCGACCGTAGCTTCCTCCAGGCTTCCTTCCCCCTCATCCTGCCATGAACTTCACTCGGTCGGAGTTCTTCCTCTCTCTCCTACTCACCGCCTGCGAGTCTTGACCCTCGGCGTTCTCAACCGCCTCTTCCACCTCCACGAGCGAAGGTTCAACGAACTTGCCGTTGACAAACTGACCAGGCGTTTGTCCTCCCTACATCATCATGAGCAGCCGAACATGCTGATATGGTCGCGATGGACCGGAATCCGGAGCTTCTCGGGGATGCTCAATCCAGGAGGAAGATACTCTTGGTCGTCGTACACTGACAAGATGCAGCAAGTGAGACGCGGTCCGAATCATTCAAGTCTCCAGCGTCACCTGCATCCTCTGGAAATTCAAACTTTCCTTCGCCATGGATTCTTCCTGCTCTGAACTGCAAACACTTGTCATGCTGTGTAGTTTACTTCCTACCTCACCTGTCCTTCGTAAACAGTCCCGCTGGCGAACCTGTACGTCCCTTCCCCGTGGGGGAGATTGGCTTCGAAGTCGCCCTCGTATACATCACCTTTCACTCGTCACTTCACGTAGGAGCAGGAGAGTGCACGATTACCGTTGGGAAAGAAGAATTTACCTCTTCCTTTCAAGCTCGAGTCCTTCACCTCTCCATCATATCGTATCCCTGCTCTCAGCTGCGTCAGGAATGAAGAGAGGCATGCTCAGATCCAGGACCGTTGGCGTACACGACAACTCCCTGCCCGTCGCGCTTGCCCTCACGGTAAGTCCCTTCGAACCGATGGCCTCTGCGACTTATCGTGAGTGGCCGGCAAGCTCCTTGTCTCTCGATTACCCTGTGACTGAGTAGACGCCATGTCCGTGCATCAAGCCGTTCTTGAATTCTCCTTCGTACCTGCAACATCTTTCATTTGGGGTCCAATCAAAAACCAGCCCCCTGCCTGCTCCCGTCATTGAAGGAGTATACTCCTTTGCCGTTCAGTTCCCCATTCTCAAACTCGCCTGCTCGTTCGCATGAGATCACCAGGTGCTGTCAAATCAGCACCAGCCTGTGTAGGAGCAATGATCGTCGAAATCGCAGCTGCCTTGCCCCCGACGAACTTGTGCTCGATACCTTGACGGAGAGGCATCAGTCATGTAGGTAATGCCACACGTACAGGTATCTGCTCAGTGTCCTACCTGGATAGCTGACGTTCACTGACCTCAACCTCCTTCGGCGCAAGAGGATGTTTCTCCAGTTGCATTTGATAGTAATTTCTATGAACGTTCATCTTGGATTCCAAGTTTTTGGTTTGAAAGCATCAGTGAGCGACTACAGAATACTTCCGCCTCCTCTCCCCTCTCCTCAACTGCTAAAATGTTGTTCTTGACAGCGTTCATTCTCCTACTCTCTATCCTGGGTCGGATCCTCCTTCTATTATGCCTTCTTTGTCTCATAAATCCTCCTGATCTGTACCATTGCTTAACAACTTGATATGATCTTGCTTGGTTTTCTTTCTTCTTCTCACTTGTTCCTACCACTGCTCCTACTCCTACTCCTGCTCCTGCTCCTGCTCCTGCTCCTGCTCCTGCTCCTGCTCCTGCTCCTGCTCCTGCTCAACCCTTGCTTTCTGCTGCTCCTGCTGCTGCTGCAGCTCTTCCTCCTCCTCTGTACCCCTCCTCCTTCCCCCCTACTCATAATCCTCCTCCTCCCTCCCACTCCTCTTGCTTCTGCTTCCTTTTACCACTGCTCTGCATTACTCGTCTCAAGCCGTTGATCACTACCCCCCACCCCCCATTGGCCCTGCATACATCCACCCCCCCCCCGTGCTCGATCCCTTTGAGAGATCCCGAAAATGTTGGAAAGAGTAGCAGCAGAGGGGGCAATGAGGGGAAAGGAGATGAAGAGATGTAGAGAAGAAAGAGATGTAGGAGATGAAGAGATGTAGAGATGAAGAGAGATGAAGAGACAAGCAGAGACAAGCAGAGGCATGAGAGACCAGGAGAGGAAAGATATTTCCAGAAGACATCATGTACAAAGAGGGATTGAGCAATCATTGGTAAGCTGAGCATTAGTCTGTATGGTGAGGCAGACAGCTGATGTTGAATTGAGTCGTTCCTTTGATCGCAATGACGTGTATTCACGTCTCCGTCTCATGCGCTATGAGATGACAAGTCTCTCAGGTAGCGAGCATTTCATCGCGAACGACTAGCATCCTACGAGTGAGAGCGGGAGGACACCATGACGACGAGGTGACGGCAAGAGCGTCCTCTAGCAGCGACAAGGGAGGGATTAGGAGGCGGACAGCGATGGCGGATAGGATACACACTCCTCAGTGGCTGCTTGCTGGAGCAGCGAGGATGCTGTTGATCGTGTACGGCATGTGGCAGGACGAGAGCATGGCGGTCAAGTATACGGACGCAGACTACCAGGTGTTCTCTGACGCTGCCAGGATGATGGCGATGGGAGGTGAGTGGTGGACGGGTGGCGGCTGGCGCGTGATGATGGAAAATGCAAGATTCTCCCTTTGAGCGCGCGACGTACCGCTACTCGCCCTCCATCGCCATGCTGCTGCTGCCCAACGTGTGGGTGGGGAAGTTGTGGGGGAAGCTGCTGTTTGCGAGCACGGACCTGCTGGTGGGATGTCTTCTTGCCAGGTGAGCTCTGAGTGAGCGCTGAGACCGGAGCTGAAGGAGCCAACAAGGATCCTGATGGCGCAGAAGACAGACAAGCAGCAGCTCGCATTCCTGGTCAACCTCTGGATCCTAAACCCGATCGTCGTCAACGTGTCTACTCGAGGCAACGCTGAAGCTCTCGTGAGCCTCGTCGTCATGGCCACGATCTTAGCGGTGGTTCAAGACCGACCGGTGAGGAGGAGAAGAGGCAAGCCAAGAGGAAGCAGAAGGAGAGGAGAGGAGCAGCAGAGGAGAGGAGAGGAAGAGTAGAGGAGAGAAGGATCGCTGAAGTCTCTCACCTGTTGGATGTCTTGCTCACGTTTCTGACGTCTGATGTTCTCAGGTCCTAGCTGGGCTTTTCCTGGGGCTTGCCGTGCACGTCAAAGTCTATCCGATCATCTACTCGCTTCCGCTCTACTTGTCATTCTGCCGGGAGATCAGGCGCGTCTCCTTCTTCTCCGACTTCTTCAACAAGCGCAGGTCCTTTCTGCTCGCCTATTTTCCGTCCTCATCCTCCTGAAGCCTTCAGTTCGCCTTCTCTGCAATCCTCTCCTTCTCGGTCCTCACCGGCGCTTTCTTCGTCATGTACGGCCATCGCTTCCTCCACGAGGTCTTCTTCGCGCTCTCTTCCTCCTCTCAGCTCTGCTGTCGCAGGCGTACATCTACCATGTCTTCCGCGTCGACCACAGGCACAACTTCTCCCTCTACTTCTACCAGATGTATGCCACTTCACCCAGCTCCACTCCAGCTGAAGCCTTGTGGCAGGTACTTGTCCATGGATACCTCTGCTCGGCTCGTCGGTCTCGTCGCCTTCGCCCCTCAGGTCCAGCAGACGCTCAGCGCGGCAGCAGCTCATGTGCGGCAGGTTGTCATCCTGATAGCCATCTCGCTGAGGTACGGAAGGAGGAACAAGATCGGCCTGTAAGTCTCGCCCGTGCGCCTACCCCAGCTCAGCCCCAGCTGTAGTTGCATCTGCTGCCAAACTATCGCCTTCGTCGCCTTCAACAAGGTCTTCACCGTCCAGTACCTTGTCTGGTGCCCTCGCCCTGTCCAGCTGCTTCCCATGACCGCCTGACACAGGTATTTCGCGCTGCTGCCCCTCGCGTTTGCCTCGGGCTTCCGGGTTGGCTACAGGTCAGGATAGGGAAAGAGGGAGGAGGAAAGAGGAGATGAGAAGTTTGCGGGCAGGATGCACCTGGTAACTACTTCTCTGCTGGTGGGTGGGATGGGCATGTGGCTGGGGTTCGCGTACCAGCTGGAGTTTCTTGGGAAGCCGGTGAAACTAGCGAGCTTATAACCAGCAATGTTTGACAAACCTGACAGATGTGGTTGACACTCGTAACGGCAAGCGCTCTCATGTTTGCAGGTGAAGAGAAGTGGAGAGCAGAGCAGAGCAGAGCAGAGCAGAGCAGAGCAGAGCAGAGCAGAGCAGACGGGTACAGCGGAACAAGAAGAGAGGAGGGATTCAGAGGTAGGACGGGGAGGAGAGCTGGGTATGTGAACCAAGAGTGGCAAAGGGTGGAAAGGATAAGAGAAGAGCTCAGACAGGATGGAGTGAGGAGAGGAGTCGAGGAAGATGTGCAGGAAAGGAACAGAGGGGAGGAGTCGGCGGATGATGCAAGCCTACAGGTCACATGAGCTTGTTTTGCTCTCTCATCTTGAACGATGCGAGAGGAGAGGAGGAGGAGGAGAGGAGGAGAACCAAGTGAACGTGGGTACAACTCAAGATCAGCAGCACCTCTTCCTTGCGCCTGTCTTTACTCTCACTCGCCTTCCTCCTCGCCTTGCCGTATGCTACATCCTCTAGGGCATCGGAGGGTTGCCAGCGTCTGCCGAGCCCATGAGCCACCTGTTCCCGAGCGTGTCGGGCCCGGAGTACTCAAGGATTAACGTATCCCCCCCACCGTTGAACCACCACCGGACCTGCAGCTTCTGCTCCCCTGCCGCCAGGTACACCGAGGAGCATTTCTCTCTTGCCGTCCATCCCCCCGTGCTACTGATCTCTAGCTTGTCGTTGACGTACAAGAAGCCGTTGTAGTCGTTGGTCAGGCACAGGTTGTAGTTACCCGCCTGCTTGATCGTGTGCTTCCCGTAGAAGCGGAAAACGGCGTTGGTGCTGCTGTAGCTGGAGAAGAAGTGCTTCAGGTCCTCGTCCTTCTTGAAGTCCAGAGCAGGCGCATGCCCCTCCCCGAGGTAGGTCAGCTTGTCGTTCTTCATGCTGTCTTCGTCGCTGTGGCAATACCAGTCAGCAGCGTCAATTGAAGGGAAGAGAGAAGAATAAGAGATGGGAGGGCAGGGGAGAAGGACGAGAAGAGGGTTAAGAGAGCGACAAGGAAAGAGCGGGAGGGGGGTCACCTGAGCATCGTGGAGCGGCACTGCCACTCCCTGATGAGCCATACAGACTGAGTCGAGTCCTCAGGAGTAACCGGGCTGTCACTGCGAAGCCTCATCTTCAGCATGCCGGTGTCAGGACCGCTGAAGGTGACGAGGATGGAGACAGTGCTGCTGTCTGTTACCAGCACCACCTTCACGTTGTGAGCTCCCGCCCCAAGCCTGACGATGCCACAGCTCTCTTGCTTGCCGGCGTGATCACCCAGGGTCACGGCATCTTTGTCGTCGATGTACAGGTAGACGATGTTGTGGGACTCGAGGCAGAAGTTGTAGTCGCCTTCTCTGACAACCTGGAGGTTGCCGTAAAAGTAGACAGCCATCTTGTCGGAAGGGATTTTGGTGTTTGAGGGCAGTGCGTTCTTGATCTCGGTCTGAGAGTTGAAATCGATGGCCTTCACCACGGCGCTGCCGACCATGTTCATCACCTTCTTGCGCGGCTCGCCGTTGATGTCGACGTTCTGCGTGTACACCTGCATCGTCCACTGCGACATCGTCGGGGGTGCGGGGGCCGCGGGGTTGGAGGAAGGGATCGCGAGCTTTTCATCCCCAGTGTCCACACCGTAATATTGGGCCTTGAACGTCACCGAATAACTGTTGGAGTGGAAGTAGACCACCTTGACCTGATGGCTGCCCTTGGTGAGCTTGACCAGAGAACACTTCTCCTGCTCGTTGTGATCACCGTCGTTGTTGACAACCGTCTTGCCATCGATGTAGAGGTACGAGCCCTGAGCTGATGTGGTGCAAAAACCATACTCGCCCTCATTCTCGATGTTCACTTCCCCAAAGCATTGCAGGAGGAAGTTGTTGTTGGGTAAGCCGGGCATCCTCGATTTCATGGCATCAAAGTTGGCGAAGTTGATGAAGGGGACTACATACTGACCGACGGAAGATAGCATGGAAGGAGATTCCAAATGAACCAATTTGCTGTCAGAGGAGTACGCCCGGACAGTCCACTTGGAGGGCGGGACAGTGATGACCTGGACAGAGTCCATCTTGTTGGACCAGCTGTACTTGCTGAGCTTTGGGATCTCATTAGGACCGTAGAAGTAGATGGAAGAGCCCTTGTAGTCTTCATTAGAGAACATCTTCACGGCCAGTCCTTCGGGGATGCTAAGGGAGTCAACAGTGCCCTTCTTCAGGTTGCATGGCTTAACTTCACACAGGGCCTTGTCGTTGTCGCAAAGGTCTTCGTTCAACTTGGGGTATTCTCCTGCGATCAGCATTGCCTTGTCTCCAGTGAAGTCATTGCCAGAGTAGAACACCGCCATGTTTCCGACTGACGGGCATGCAGGAGGGATCTGACCCTCCTCTCTCATATCCTGAACCGTCGAGGGCGGAGGAATCACAACCTTGACAGGCGCGTGGTCGGGCATAAACTTCTTGCAGAGAAAAGGAAAGTTGTCCGTACACTTTTCGTCTCGAATGTACAAGTTCGAACTGTAATACTTGGTCTGAGCCGCACAGAACTTGTCCGTTGACGCTGAGCTGGAAGGATGTCCTGGCTTCCATCGTTGCAGAGCATAGTTGGGCTTTTCGCCGTCCAGGAACAACCAGGATCCTCTTACTTTTCTCATATTAATCCAAAATGGTTCGTCATCGCCCATGATCGTCTACACGCAGCCATCAGCACAAGAGACATCAACATGATCTGTTCAACGGCGCAACAAACTCACCCTGCCAAGGTCGAGCTCCGACCTGTCCTCATAGCTGAACAACTCTCCTCCCCACAGCTTGCAAGTCTCTTGCGCCTCCTGGAATGACCTCGCCGAGTACTTGTTCGAGTAGCAAGCTTTGCCGTCGGTGGCAAAGGGGAGATATGAACCCGTAGGACACTGGCGGGTAGCAGCCTGCAAACGAGTCATGGAAGAGGCAAGAAAAGTCTTGACCCACCGAGCGAACAGGCTCGCCATCACAACAGACACCCAATTCTCCGCTGTTGCTGCAGGAGTCCTTATTCCACTTGGCATAGCACGTGGTGATCGATTGCTGCACAGCTCTCACACAACCATCCCCACCACAGACTCAAGGATTAACCTCGTCACCGTTACAAGCTACGTTAGTCATCCAGATCTTGTCAACGCTGCCACTTCGACGCTGGTATGACTCCATCTTGTTGAAGCCGAGCTCCTTGCACACCTTTTCTTCGGTTAGTATGGATCGACACAACATGCACACCATACAATGCTCGCAGTCGTTTGAGACATTCCGTCAGCACAGATGCTGCCCCACTGGTCCATGTGCTTCACTTGCACCAGACATGATCCTCCAGTGCACTGCCGCCAGCCATGAGCTTGTGACATCCGCAACATGGGCCGTTCACCTCAGTCAGGCGGAGGTAGCTGGTGGGGACGCCGGATGGGCAGCGATTGCGACCGGGGAGTCCACGAGGTCCCTCGGGGCCTTCAATCCCGTCGGGCCCTCGCTGTCACTCAGTCAGAACATTCCGAGTGATCGATCGAGATGAGTCTACCGGCCCTTCCGGCCCGGGAAATCCCTTGGGCCCCATGCCTCCTTCTGGCCCCACAGGCCCTTCAGGCCCTGCAAGTCTCTCAGTGAGCTCGCCTCGCCCTCGTCCTCCTCAGCTTTCACCTTGCGGTCCGCGAGGCCCCGGCGCTCCTTTGAGGGAGGCACTCAACCTATCGAGAAGTCAGAAACAAACCCAGAGGCAGGCAAGCAGGTGGAGGAGGCAGGGAGGGCAGGTAGCGGAGGCCGGCAGGGTCGCAAGCCTACCGTTGCTGGATAGTTACAGTTCGCTTCAAGTTCTGAAGGTGCCTGACCTGCAAGGTTCGTGTCATTCAAGTCTGTGACCAACAGCGAGAAAAGGCCTCACCGTGCCTTCCAGCCGGGCCACCCGGTTCCGGAGGGCAATCCACTTGGACCAAACCTCCTGCTCTTCCTTGGTATGGCAGCAGCTGCATACCAGATGAGTAGGAGAGAACTCGAGGCCCAGCTCGTTTACCCGATGGGCTTGTCGTCGAAGTAATCCTCACCGTTGAACGCGGGGATCTGGTTGCTCGTCATTCACACACGCGAGCGGATCTCAATGAGGTACCTCTGGGCAATCGCTACCGTCAGAGCCGCAGAGTTTGTCTTGCGCTGGTTCGTCATCGTCCGAATTCCATCCAGGTCCTGCGATCCAACGGTGAGCCTGGAGTCAAGACGCAAGGCTCCTGCCTGTCGGCCATTCGTTGGGATCCTCGTAGACATTGTTGGTGTCAGGATTCCATACGCGCTGGAAAGGAGCTACTTCCGAATGCGGAGCAGTGTACAGGACGCTCTTTTCAGCACTCTAGTTGACCAGAAGATGTCAGGAGGGAGCAACGAGGCGACAGATCAGACCTCGTTGAGGATCAATGCAGCAACCACGATCACAGCGAGCAAAGAACCGACCACGGCACTCTTCTTCGCAGTCATGGTTGTTTCTCTGGCTGTCAGCGACCCGCCCATGATCAACCAAGCGCGTGGCGGCTCCTGGGCTTTGCTGGCCTGCGGAGCCACAACAATCAAACCATGTTCTCTGTGTGCTTGAAGTTGGAGCCATCGAGTGAGAGAAATCGATGGGCACCCTCTTTCGACTGTATCCTTCCATCCCATCGCATTCAGTCATTCAGATCTACAAATGTCTACTTGCTCTCTCTGTCTTTGTCACGATTCTCAACGCTTTCATTCTATCTGAACCATCAGCTGCATAATTTCTTAGTTCATCTCCATAACATCCAAAATCTCCATCGTCTATTTATAACATTCTTAGTGCTCTCCTGACCTTTCTGTAATCTCCTCGCACTCCACTGTTCCCCTAACAAGGTTCACCTTGTTTCTTCACTTCCTCCTCCTCTCTATTTCTTACAAATTCTCGTCCTCCTCCTCGTCCTCCTCCTCCTCCTCCTCCTCCTCCTCCTCCTCCTCCTCCTCCTCCTCCTCCTCCTCCTCCTCCTCCTCCTCCTCCTCCTCCTCCTCCTCCTCCTCCTCCTCCTCCTCCTCCTCCCATCCTCTATCTCTTCATTTTGCGAACGAAGAGCCACCAGTACCCCCACCCCATCGTATCCCCAAGTTTTCCACTACCGGCTTCACCAACACCCTACTTGCTCTTACTACCCTATGTATACCCCTCTAGACCCCACTTTATCATAATAAAGTACCCCACGACTCGACCTATGTACCCCACCCCCATAAGAATGAAGGCAGAACCCCTCCTGTAATATGTAAATTACAGGGTGGGGTACAATGTGATAAAACCGTGAATCGGGTGACATGGCAGCGTTGCAGGAATGAACAGCAGGAGCAGGAGCAGGAGCAGGAGTAAGAGCAGGGGGGAGAGAGGAAGGAGGAGGAGGAGGAGGAGGAGGATCAGTATGAGTGGTACGAGAAGATGATGCAGAAAGGGAACACAACATGAGATGTGTGGAATAAGATGCAACAGAGGTAGTCGCTGGAGCACGGGGATCAAGAGCAGTGAAAGTAGATGAGAAAAGCAGCAACAGGAGCAAACGACTTGAGGAAAACCAGTAGCGGAGCGAGGGATTGAGGCAAAGCGATCAACAAGCAGAGTGAGAAGCAGGAGACGAGAAAGAGGATAACAAGGAGGCTTTGTTGAAGTCTTCAGTCGCAGTGTCAAAAACTTTGCTGATGGATTGTCAATCCTTCAGGCTGGTCGCGTGTACTTATACGGCATCTCACCCCTGTTGCTCGGCTCATTCCTCTCTCCTCCCGGAACGTCTTGCCGTGTCAGTGAGTGAGGAGATTTGCAAGAGAAGGCAGGCATGACCCCCTAGCGCTCGAGGATTGAGGGCGACAAGATGGATATGGCGAGCATGCAGGAAAGGATGTGGGCGTGGGCGCAGCAGTCGGGACTGACCTCGTTGGTCCGTATGGGGATGGTGACACGAGCACGAGCGGAAGAGGAGAGCAGCAGCGCGTGGCAGAGCGAGGGGTTCTCAGCGCGGATCGACATGGTTCAGAAGCACCTCAACCTTCCCATCCGCCCTGTCCTCCTCTGCCGCTCGGACCTGATGGAGGGGCCCAAGGCGGTACTGAGAGACGCCTACAGACAAGAGTCGCTCTTCCAGTGGCTCCGCGGGCACGCGAGGAGCGAGGAGGGAGAGGGAAAGAAGACGCAGGAACTGCTTGAGTGGCTCATAGACTGGAGGGTCAACAACTGCTGGAGGTACAGCCACTGCCTCGCCATTCCCCACCGCTCCTCCTCCTCCTCCTCCTCCTCCTCCTCCTCAGACCCAACGGCTCTCTATCGGGGATGCGCCATCGTGACCTACCCTGGGTCGAAGCAGGACATCGACAAGCTGATCCTCTTGCTCAACACGGGCTGTTCTCCGCCTCCCTCCCTCGGCAGCCAGTGCAAGAAACGTTTCGCTGCACTAGAGCACATGTGGGCAGCGAGGGATCGCCTGGCCGGGTGAGACCTCCTCCTCCTCCTC
>NW_005434412.1:44676-56965 GCF_000315625.1 Guillardia theta CCMP2712
CGAGGAGAACGGAGGACGGAGGACGAGGAGGAGGAGGTTGTTTTTGTTGGGGGAGTGGGGTGGGGGGGAAGCGGGGTGGGCGGAAGGAGCATGGAGAGTAGCTTGATATATCGCAAGATGACAGGCCGTCAGCTCAGTCTTTGTGAGAGAAAACCTGACCTTGAATAGCAGGACTCGTGAGATGGAGAAGACGTTGCGATGAAAGAGCAAGTATCCGACCCACGTAGCAAGTGGTACATGTGCTTGCATGCGTTTTCATTCCTGTAAACCTTGATCCGATCAGGGGCAAGGACGAGGAGGTTCTCCAGAGCCTAGTGTTCATCCGACCTCAAGCATGCACGGTCGAGGCCGTCGCGCTGGTCAAGGCAACGCTGCAGGTCTACGGGCTGAGCATCGTGAGCGAAGGCGAGATCCCTTACAGCTACATCCGAGCCAAGAGCATAGTCGATCGAGTCTACTGCAAGCGAGCTGAGATGTACCTGGAGACGTCGATAGGAACAAGTCTGATAGGTTGCCTCAGGTCCTGCCGGGCCGATATGGATGACGTCACTGCTGTAAACGTGGGGCTCTTTGCCTCCTCCTTCCACATGGAGTGGGAGGAAGCAGTCCGATCAGGACGAGTTCTGAGTGCGAGGAAGGCGATGGAGAGCTTGAAGTGCTCGCCCAAGATTTTGAACGACATGTGCAATCAGGTGAGGGAGGAGGAGGAGGAAGAGGAGGAGGAGGAGGAGGAGGAAGAGGAGGAGGAGGAAGAGGAGGAGGAGGAGGCCAGGGCAGTAAGACATGGTAGGGTAGAGGAGGGAGGAGGGATAGCGTAAGGACGGTAGAGACCTCCATGGTGTTGGGGATGAGGATGACGATGAGGATGGGGGAGGGGGTTGGGGGGTGGGGGGACGGCAGCATCGGGGAGTATTCACGGGAACTTGTCAGGCGGAGGAGGAGGGGAAGAAGGTCAGGCTGAACGAGCACTGCGATTGCTTCGCGATAGGCAGCGGCGCCAGCAGGACGTTTGTGGTCAACGGTCAGTTCCCGCACTTGTGCGAGGAATTTCTTGCTCCTGCAGCCGCCGTCAAGTTCTTCCGAGTCTGCTGGGCGCGCAGGCAGCTGAGCTGGAGGGAGTTCGATACCCAGGTGATCGGAGGAGGAGCTGAGGACAAGCTGGAGAAGGGGTCGATCCGAGAGATCTTCCTGAGAGACTGGAAGGAGCTGGGACTACCAGCCGCCCCCGCTGCAGATCTCGAGCTCGTCTTCGCCTCCTCGTCCTCCTGGGAGTTCCTGCGGGACAGGAGGCTGTGGCTGGGGGAGGACCTGGCAGGGGATGAGGACCGTCGGCTGTTGGTTGACAAGCTGTTTGCGGCCCGGGAGTTCGACCTGCTGCTGGAGAATCCTTTCTTCTTTGACCGCGGCGGCCGCGAAGTCTCCCTCCTCACCCTCGCTCGCCATCGAACGGCAGCGGAGCTGGTGGAGGCGATGCAGGATCGGGGGGAGGAAGTGCCTTGCGCCGCTGCCCTTCTCCTCCCTCCCTCCCACTCTGAGGACAAGCGCCTGATCCGGTGGATGCGCTCCTATGACGAGGCATCGTCTTCGAGGGTGGCCATGCTGGAGCGAGGATACGAGGAAGCGGTGGCGGAGGTTGAGGAGAGGAGCAGAGCGATGGAGCAGAAGGAGGAGGAGCAGCGAGAGCTGCTGGGGAGGCTGGAGCTACTGGGGAGGGAGCGGGAGCCTCTGGTCAGCAAGCTCCTGGATGCCCTGGAGGCCTATAGGATGGTAAGGAGGACGATGTTGGCGGAGGAGGAGGTCGGGATGGACTGCAGCGTGTCCCTGGTGGAGGATGCAAAGCTCGTGGCGTCCATCATGGAGGAGGTGAAGGAGGAGAGGAAGGAGGAGGAGAGGAGGAGGAGGGAGAAGGAGGAGGAGAACGCTCAGCTCACAGCCCAGCTGCAAGAGACTCGAGATTCGTTGGTCCGCATGGAGGAGAAAGTGAAACAGACAGCAAGGGAGCTGCTGGAGATGAAGGAGAAGTGCAACAAATGCCATGAGAAGAACGGTCAGTTATCCCCTCTCTCCTCTTATCCTCCTCCTCTCTTCCTTTCCTCCTCTCCTCTCCTCCCCTCCACCTCCTCCTCCTGCTCCTCCTGCTCCTCACTTTTTCTACAGAAGCTCTGGCAGCAGAAGTCGCCCGTCTCATCGGCTCGCTGCAGCAGCTACGAAAGGACTTCCAGGAGGAAGCGAACGAGCTGAGGGCGGAGGCGACGGCGCTGGCGCGGGAGGTGAACGGAGTTTTCCTACAGAAAGAGCAACTGGAGGAAGAGCGGTTGGCCATGATGCAGGACAAGCAGTTTCTGTCCTCTTGCCACTTGACTGTCGTAGAGGACGCGAAGATGCTGAGCATTCAGCTACAGGAGCTGAGGGAGGAAAGCGAGAAAGTGCGAGAGGGTAAGGAAAAGGAGGAGAAACGAAAGCAAGCAGCAGCAGCAGCAGAAGAAGAAGCAGCACATGAAGGAGCAAAAGGAGGAGAAGGGGGAGATGGGGGCGGAGGGAGATGGGAGGTGGGCGGGGAGCAGGAGCAGGAGAGCAGGAGCAGGAGAAGCAGCAGGAGGACGAGAAAGAGGACAAGACTTTGGTTAGCTGATTTTGTGATGTCAATGCAGGAAAGAAGAAAGCAGAAGAGCAGCTGGAAGAGCTCAGGGGCTCGCAGGTGAAGCTGGAGAAGGCAGCTGGGCGTCTGCTGAGGGCGATGAGGCCGGCGAGGGCAGGGGAGCAGGAGGAGCAAGACGACCAGACGTTGGCGCGGGAGCTGCTGAAGGAGCAGCGTCTTGACGAGATCTGTTCTGCATGCCAAGGACCGCCGGCAAGCAGCGATCAAGCGGCTAGACAAGAAGGAGCGAACAGCGGGGAGCAGGAAGCAAGACAGGAAGGAGCTGGGAGCGGGGAGGATGCGGAGAGATGGGTTGGGAAGCTCGAGAAACAGGTCGAGGAGCAGCAGGAGCAGAACGCACGGCTACTGAGGGAGCGAGAGCCGCTGATCGCCGAGCTGATCACCAGCATCGAGAGCTTCCGGCAGCTGGAGGCGGCGATCACAGGGGACGTGCTACAGTGCGCGGGGGTGGGGATGGTTCTGTTCAGGGAGGACGAGGAGTACGTGGTGAGGTCGATGGCGAGGGAGGGAGCGGCAGCGAGGAGCGAGCTGAGGCTGGGGGATGTGGTGGTGCGGGTGAACGAGGAGGAGATCAGAGGGAGGAGGAGCGAGGAGGTGAAGGACCTCGTGCTGGGCCCCGAGGGCTCGATGCTGGAGCTTCAAGTGCTGCGGTACCCATGCACGTCCTCCTTCCCCGTCCGCCTCATGAGGGGAAGGAGGGGCTGGGACCCGACGACGGTCCAGGAGGAGACTCGTAACCTGCTCGAAGTTCTCAGCTCTATGCGCGAAGTCTCGAGCCGCAAGGACAGAGAGCTGGCGGCGCTGAGAAAGAGAGTCGAGCAGCTGGAGTCTAGCCGGAGGAAACCCAAGACTCCTTCTCCTGCTCCTTCTGCGGCTCCTGCGGCTCCTGCACTTCCTCCTACTCCCTGGGGCATCCTGCTGACCGAGAAGGCCCCTTACAAGGTGACCTCGCTGGTCAAGGGAGGGCTGGCGGAGTCTCAGAAGCTGCTGCTGGTGGGAGATGTTCTCGTCATGGTGGAGGGAAAGAACGTCAGCAGGATGCTGTGCAAGGACCTGCGAGCTCTGCTGCGAGACCCGAGGAGGCAGAAGCTGAGCCTCGTGGTGGAGAGAAGGGGAGGAGGAGGAGGGGAAGGAGGAGGCGGAGGGGGAGGAGGAGGAGGAGAGGGAGCTACTGAACACCTTCAACTGGTACTTCTCCGCCAGCCGAAGGAGGAGGAGAGTGCAGGCAACAGTTAACAGGGTTTACATGAGATAGCTATACAACATCACTTGACATCGGGAGTGTCGGCTCGTTTCACTTTGTACAATCGGTGCATCTGAAGAACCATGTGAGGAGGAGGAGGAGGAGGAGAGCAGCAGGAGCAGGAGCAGGAGCAGGAGCAGGAGCAGGAGCAGGAGCAGGAGCAGGAGCAGGAGCAGGAGGGAGAGAGGGAGAAGATCCAGGAGAAGAAAGGGGAGGGCGGAAGTAGATGAGTGTGTGTAGGGGGGAGCAGACCTTGAGCTTGAGATCGTGGATTCTCTTATCGTGCAGCTGAATCTCCGCGATGATCCTCAGCCCGAGGTCATCGGTGAAGACAACGCAGAGGGTCAGGTCGCGGTAGCCGTCGGAGAGGTAGCCCGGGTCAAACTTGTTCTTGACCCGGCAGATCGGCATCCCTGTGTCAGGAGCTGAGAACCACCGGTACACCTCCAGCAGGTACTGCGGCCCCTCGCACACAACTGACACCCGGATCTGAGGGGAACCCGCCGGTCAGGGATGACATTTCTCAGCTCGTGGATGGGTAGGAGAGAGAGGAGGGTTGTTGAGGAAGCGAGGAGGAGGGGGTGAGGGAGAGGTGAAGGAGGATGGGGAGAGGAAGGGTGAGAAGGGTGGGGGAGGGGGGTAGGACTTCTCTCAGCTCACCGGGTCGAGGATGCGGGCGCAGTAGGGCCAGGAGCACTTGTACGCCTCGTTTGTGTACTTGGACAGCTTGTCGTGCATTCGTTCGCGCGTCTTGATGCGGCCGGGGAAGAGATCGACCGAGGAGACGCCGTCGGAGAACGCGCAGGTGAGGTGAACGACGCTGGAGAAGTCGGGAGGGGGGAGGTCCTGGATGGAGGAGTGCTGCATGAGGATCTGGTAGACCCTCTTCTTGAAGGGGAGGTCGAGCAGCTCTGCTCGGGTGTGGAGCTGAGAGACGAAGTTGGTTTCGTTGCTCATCAACAGCCCAGAGGTGGAGGAGTGAAAGAGGTTCTTGTGCTTCTGAAACTCCAGCTCCAGCAGGTCCTCCTCGCTCACGCGCACAGCCCCAATCTGCAGGAGGGATCAGGGGGGAGAAGGGCGCGAGGATCACAGAGCGAACAGGAAACAGAGACAGCCATGTGGCAGCAACATGGCAGGAAGCTTGTCAACAGAGACGCAGCTTGTTGCTCTGACTGTCAACTCACCGCCGGGGAGTCTTGACGGGTGTCGTCGTAGTTGCTCGTGAGGTATCCTGTCCTTGCGATCAGCTCCTTGCCGTAGGGGTCGCTATAGATCTCCATGTAGCGGATGTGGCAAAAGTGAGCGAGGATGTCGAGGAGCTTCTGAATGATGCCCTTGAGCTTGTGGAACAGATCCATCCCCTGCTCCTTCCACATGTTCATCTTCAGCACATTCTCCACGAAGAAGGCAAATCTTCTCTCGAAGTCATCGGTGAAGAGCTCAGAGCTCCTCAAGCTGGAAGCTATCTCCCCATCTTCGCTCGCTATGGAGCTCAGCTCGAGCGTCAGGTCGTACCCCTGGGGCTCCTGCTGGGCCTCATCGTTGTCATGGAAGGAGTTGGTGGGTCGGAGGAGCTTCTGACAGGTCTCCAGCACGAAGTCGTGCAGCAGCTTGCAGTGATCGTTGTGTATCACGTACTCTTCGTGACTCACTCCGTTGAGGTGCAGCTCCCCAGCATCCGAGCCCACCCCTGTGCTCAGCCTCCGCATGCTGAACCGAGACAGGCTCGGGGTCTCGCGCTTGTGCAGGCCGTCGCGGAGCTCGCTGAGAAACTCGTAGAGGGCGTCGACGTGCTTGGCCTCAAAGTCCTCGAAGAGCGAGAAGTGAGCGCATGCCTCCAGGAACCTGCGACAGACAAGCAGCTCAGTCAGTGCATCGCAGCTCAGTCAGCGCATCGCAGCTCAGGACGCCTCCGGCCTGCCGCTCACCTCTTCTCGATCGTCTGCACGCCTTTGCGCCTGTCGAAGAAGCCTTTCTTCTCAGAGTTGAGCAGGAACCCGTCTTCTTCAGTCAGGCACAGGCGATGCCGCACGTACTCGATCTGCTTGCGAAACCTCTTGGGCAGCCCGTCCGTCATGTTCTTGCGCCTCTGCACCAGCGAGTACCACAGGCCGAAGCTCATCAGGGAGCAGATGGCGAGGGCGGCAGCGAGAAGGGAGACGACGAGGATCATGCTGCTGTTGGACTGCGAGGCCCCCAGGGAGCAGATGGACCTGTTGATGTGGATCTGTCCTCCAGGCCACATAACCGCGTCTTGCAGCCACTTGTCGTAAGGCAGAGACTCTAGATAGATGGGATGGATCTCGTTGCTGTACCACCTTGCGATCTCCTTCCACCCTTCCTTCGCATAGTTGATGACCAGGTAGGAGCCGCCCAGCCTGTCCAGGTTCTGGTCGAAGGAGACAGCCCCGGATGCGCCATCGAAGCGAACGCTCCTGAGAGCATTCCTGACCTGAGTCCCGTCCAAGATGACATTCCCCTGTGACAACAAGTAGCCGATGGCATGCGCGATGGCGTAGATGGCATCATATGCAAACACGATGTAGATATGCTGCTGGCCTCTGTTGATCATCTCCTGCAGGCCTGACTTGAAATTCTGCTGCATGACGGTATCGTACCCTGACACATCCAACTGCTTCCAGAAGTTGATCATGGCGTCCAGCTGCGGGCTGGGATCAGGGATGTAGCTTCGGAGAGAAAGGATCCCCTTGGGCAGGAGGGATGGGTCGGCGGTGGAGACGTCTTCTCCTGCTATCCAGGTGAAGTTGGAGGTGAGGTTCAACTTGTTGAAGGCGATGAAGATCTCTTGAGCGATGTAGTAATGGATGCACAGAACGATCACTGTCGTGTTGCAGGTCTTGGTGGCAAAGTTCTGCATCAGTACAACTCCGTTGTTGTCAGCCACGAAGCTGCTCTCAGCCGTAGCAAGGACTAACTCGTCTGCTATCTTGACTGAGTTGGTCTTGACCCGGGACTTGAAGTTGTTCGCCAGGCCTTGGCAGTAAGAGTCATCACACGTGATCAGCTTGATCGAGGTAGCTTCTATGTAGGCCGTCAGATCCGCCAGCGCGATCGCCTCGACCGCGCTTGAGTAGCAGACTCGGGAGAAGAAAGGATAGAGAGCCTTGTTGGAGAACGCAGGGCTGGCAGCTGTGTGGCTCACCAGCAGCCGCTTGTCTTGCGTGAACATCGGCGAGAAGACTTCAACGTCGTTGCTGTACCCGACGCCAGCAGCAGCCATCACAGGAGCTGATCCAGGGGGCGGGTCAGTCAGGTTGTTCATGACGGCCTCGAAGAAGAAGGTCTTGAGGTAGTTCTGTGGTGGAATCGCTCTGACTGGCGTGATGTTTTGAAGTTGAAGGAACAGCTTGATCTGAGGCAGGAGCGTCACGTTGCGATTGATCCTCTCGATCGCCACCAGGGCGGCTGCCGCATGCTCCCTGGACCAGTACTGGAAGATCCCCCCGACGTTGATGTACGACTCCGGCTTTCCGTTGAGGATGGATTGAAGCTGCTGCCCGTCCACCTGCACTCCAGCTGTGCTCGTCCATACACCGAGGCTGAAGAACTTCTGCCCGGACTTGCTGTTGATAACAAATCTGCACTAGAGCTTCAGACATTTTGTCAACAACATTTTACCTTACCTGGTGACTCCAAGATCGTTGTTGGAGTTGAACGAAATGTAGCCGCTGGCTCCTTCAAACTTCACCTGGCTTAACGCCCCCAGCATTGCCGTCGAGTTCCATGCCTGCTCAGCATCACTCCTCACCACCACATCCAATGCGTGTGCGACTGCGTAAACAGCATCGTATGCCGCTGATATGTACACATTGCTTGCGAGTTGTTCCAACCCCGGGTATGAACTGCTGGGCAGCGACGTCCACACACTCTGCAACTTCTGGAAGGCAGCAGTCGTCGTGTTGGCTTGGTAAGAGATTCCGATGTATGAGTCCGGGAGATGCTTGGCGTTCAGCGGCACGTCAAAGTCAGTGCTGAGCCAGGAGTACTCGTCGGATACTTGTATCAGCTCAACTTCGTTGAAGAAGGCGATCTTGGACCCAGTCGACATGAAAAGAAAGACGTTGGTTGAAAGCATTGAGAGCCTTGAGAAATTTCTAACCAATACCTTCAGTTCCGTCTCGTTCCCAAAGTTCCAAGTGTAATTCTTTTCGATCCTGACCTTCCCAAGAACAGCGGCCTGGAACGATTGTGAAATATCAGAGTAGGCATGAGAATTCTCGACAATGATCTGGCAGCTGCGGATCTTCAACAACTCTGCGATGTCTGCCAATGCCTTTCCTGAGTCGGCAACAGAAGGGCAAACTCTCGAGTACAGAGGATACAAAGACTTGTCTGAGAACGCCGTGTCATCGCTACTGTACCCCATCAGCAATACACCGTGCGAGTCCAATATCCTGGTCACCATCTTAGTTTCATTGGTGAATGCTGGTCCGATCATTGCAACAGGTTTACTTCGATTGATCTCCTGCTCTATTGTTGATCTCAACAGATTCTCCTTGACAGCAGCGATGGATTGTGTCGAGACATTGCTGATTGTACACAAGGACTCTGCGATAGAAGTGTCGACAAGATTCAGAGTCAACTTGACGCCGGATAGGATGGTCGAGTCTCCGTTGATGTTCAGAACAGCAATCCTTGCTGCGGACAATGCCTCGTTCTCCCAATACCGACCACCAAGCTCAGTGGCGAATAAACCCCCGATGGAGATGTTGCTGCCATAGCACGTTGGGGGGTTGAGAGCCAGGGAAGTGACGACGAGCAGCAGAATCAGAGATACTGACATCTTGAAGTCTGTGATGGTAAAACACTACCGATGCAACAAGCTTCTGATAGCCTTACAACTCCTCAACAACATCCTCATGCCCTGACAAATCTCAAAGTTCGAGCCAGGAGCCTCGAAACCAGTGCTTGTGCCGTTAGCCAGAAGCTCAGTGAAGCATCCCCTCGTCCTTCACAGGATTCTTGCAGGGAACTGCAATGATGTCACAGTAGTCACAGCGCTGTCACATGTACGACTGTCATCCCGGCCTAATCAACTTCCACATGCAGACCCTCGTGTTGCTGAGGTGTTGCGCAGGAGGAAGTCCTCCGACGGCACTGAAGACAGCTCCGCCTACTGCTCTTCTCTATAGATGTAGTGAAGGATCTCCGAGGAGGTCAAGGTATGATGATTATCTCTGTTGCCTCGCTGATGAGAGTGAAAGTTTCCGCTCTTGTTCCGTCACCTGCGCCTTATTCATGAGTCAATCACAATCAATGTTTGAGCGCATTCGCTTTCTCCCTCTCCTCTAACAGCTGCTCGAGTTTCCGATCCTTCTTCATGCTTTCTAAACATATCTCTACCTTTCTTGCTCGGCATGTCTCACAATTCTTCTGCTTAAGAACTATCTGACTTCCCAATAAAATCCCAATTGCTGAATTTCCATGCCTATCATGTGGAAGAATCCAGCCCAGCATCTCATCGGACTAACTCTCATCATCTTTGCAGACGTTCTCGCTATCACATTGTCATCGCAACCTGCCCTTGCTGAGTCGTGCCCAACCTAACGATCAATCAATTCGCCCCTCGAACCTCAACATGCTGGACTATCGTGCAAGCATCATTCCACAACAGCAGGAGGGATCGAAGGACAGGTGGATGCAGAGACGATGGCGAACTCTGAGCGTCTTCTCTGCATCCCCAGGTCTGTCTGCATAGAATCGAGGCAATTCGACAGATGTCGCCATTCCGCTAGGATGTGCTGCTGGATTGCCCAACATTGCACCACAAGTGGGGTAGCAGTTTCCTGATGTCAATCTATGAGGGTGGGGTACCCATCAATAGCCTCGTAAAAGGGTGGTGAAAGAATGAAGTAGAGGGATTTTGATGGGTAGGGTATATTTGTGTCCATTTGACTCAGTAGGGTGGGGTCATGCAAAGTAAGTATAGGTAGGGCAAGGTTGGTATCATGCAGGGTGGGGTTGGCAAGGGGTGTATCCTGTAGTGAGGTGCCATGAAGCAGGGGTGGGCCTCGTAGGGGTAGTCAAATTCCTTGGAATGCGAGGGAGTGACAAAGGCAGATTGACCAATAATAGGGGGTAGGGGTGGAAGATGGAGGGTGGGGTGGGGTGAAGGAGATTTTCGGGGAGGGGTCACACCAGATCCAATGACCCCCCCAATTTACTGCCAAAGGATGGGGGGACATGGGAGGCCTTTAAGATATCGTCTGAGCCAAAATTACTACAAGGGGGATTTAAATAAATATTAATATTAGGAAAAGACTCTTTTTCAAACTTCACCTCAAATTGTCGACGAGGGATTGGGGATGGGAAGACATAGCAAGGTAGGATCAGTGCAGGGAGGGAGTTGGATCAGAATGGGAAGAGACGATGCTGAGTCGGAGAAGAAAGGAAGGGCAAGAGGAGAGAAAGATCATTCGGAGGAGTGTAGAACTAGGGGGGAGTCAGAGGAGGGAGTTGGAGAATCAGTAGGAAGGGAAAGAGTGTGAGTTTCCTAGGAGATAGAGCAGCTGGAGGAGAGCAAAACGAATATAGAGGTAGAGATGGGAAAGTTGAGACATTGATTGCTTCCTGATGCATTTCATTTACAAGACTTGAGTGAAAGTTCCAACCGTTCCCGACTGTGAGCAAGCCAGTGAGAACTAGCTAGAGGAGCATATGTCTCAAACCTGCGCTTGCATCCAACAAACGCGCGGGAGGATGCAGATTGGTTGTCCGACCTGAGCAGGGTTGAGGAAGGGAGGAGGTAATGAACGCTTACAGTCAGAAGGCCAGTGTTGTTCACGACAGGGACGTCCGGGTTTGCCTGGAGCATGAGACTGAGTTTTCGTGCTGCTCGTCTTCTCCTTCTCTCCTCCTCCCTCCCCTCCCCTCCTTTGTCTTCTCCTTGCCTCTCTTCTCCTCCATCCTGTGCCACCCGTTCTTTCTCTCTGCTCTCTCCTCCTCTCCTCTCTCCCCATTCAGTGACAGACCTCTAAGATGTTGGTCGAGCTGGTTCCAAAGCGGGAGGCTAGGAGGTCGAGTGTATCTCCTTAAACAGGAAGTCAGTTCCTCTCCTGTAGGGAGGGAGCGGGGAGCAGAAAGCAGCAGCGTGTCCAACAGCCCACCATGTCGGGTAATATAGGTTGGGCCGAGTCTCAGCTCAGTCCATGCGCCCACGCTGAGGGCTCAAGTGAGCGCAGAAGGAAGAGGGGGAAAGTGTAGGAGCGAGTATCATGCTGACGTCATCAAACGTCACCTGTCCGGGGTGAGGATCGCAGGGTTGGCCCCCCAGATCTGACGGGTGGGTGAGAACGACAGGAGGGCAGGAGGAGGAGGAGGAGGAGGAGGAGGAGGAGGGGGATGGGCGAACGAGTACCTGCAGCCAGTCGCTGTTGTACCTCGCAGCAGCTCCCATGATAGTCTAGTGGGACGAGGAGGTCAGATCGAGTGCTCACAAGCCATCTCGGACCCCTCCCTTATTCATTCTCCTGCTCCTGCTCCTGCTCCTGCTCCTGCTCCTGCTCCTGTCTCTTTCCCCTCCCCACTTCCTTCCTCCAGTTTCTTGCCTTAACCCCTTTGCATTCCCTCCCTCCCCTCTCTTCTTCCTCTTGTTGCTCCTCTCTCCCCCCCCTCTCCTGGCACTGCCTCGCCTTCCCTTCATGCTCTCACTTCGTTCCTCCATCACCCTCGCTCTCACCTCTCCTATCGACAAGCAGTATCGACATTTCTTCACCAGTACAGAGAAGCACAGCTCCTGCAGGTAGAGTCAGTGAATGTCCTGTTTCCCCGCTTCGCTCCAGTTTGGCTCTCTGCCCGCCGATGATATTCCCGCCCTGTTCATCGCCTCCCTCCTCTCTCCTCTCTCCCTCTCTCCCTCCCTTTCTTCCTCTCCTCTTCCTTCACCTTTCCTCTCTGCTGACAGAGATACCCGATACACACTGGCAGCAGCAGCATGAGTGGGATCAAACAGCTAGAGAAAGGCACCGGAGTCAAATGCATGCACGCAAAACGAGAAAGATCTCGTCTCCATCCCTCGACGAGGATACCTTCAGCCAGAATCAGCCAGCAACCCCCCGCTTCTTGTACTTCTAAGCAACCTTTAAGATATCAAACAAGCACCCTTTTTCAATATTCTTCAAGCGTCCTTCAGATGGGCATCCAACTCTGCTGATCGAGTCATATTACATCTTCACATTCATCCTATTCTAGTTCATACCTGCAATCCTCCGTTCACATTCACGCCTGCCCGCGCAAGCCGTCGAGCCGCAGGGTCGTGAGGTCTCGACAGTCCTGCCTCCTTCGACCAGGGAGAATTGGATCCCAAGTTCAAGATTGGTCTGCGAGACGTTCGCTGCTCGAGCTTCATGCGATTGTCTGACGGTCCC